>NW_023425354.1:2882500-3028711 GCF_014108415.1 Molossus molossus
ATTCTCTACATCAACCCCGCGGACCTCGGCTGGAACCCGTGAGTTGGGTTATCGTGCTCCTGCTCCGAACTGGCAGAGAAAGATGAGGCTGGAGGCATGAGCTGCACATGGGTGCCGCCAGGTGCAGGCCGGTCTGGGGGGGGGGGAGTGAGAGCCACGCGTGAGTCCCGTGTCCTCGCCTCTGCGGTGGGCAGTGAGACCGGCTCCCGGGATGGGGTGACGTGGCGAGGCCAGGGTTCGGGAGGGCTGTCCGGCACCATGGCCCCTGCAGGAACAGGACCGGAACGCACCGGACCCTCAGGGGCTGGGGAGCCACGGAGACCCGACACCACTGTGCTGTCTCCTCCAGCACTTGTCACCCCACTTGTGTCCCGTGGCTGCAGAGAAAAGGCCACCGACTGGGAGGCCTCAAACAATGGAAGTCCCTTCTCTCGCAGTTTCGGAGGCCAGAGTCCAAGCTCTGGGAGTCAGGACGTTGGGCTCCTTCTGGGGGTTCTGGGGGAGACTGTCGCAGGCCTCTGCCTGGTTCTGGTGGCTCCTGGCCATCCCTGGCTGGTAGACACATCACTCGATCTCTGCCTCTCCGCCTTTCTGTGTCTCACGTGGCCCTTGCTCTGTGCACACCTGTGCGCCCCAAATTCCCTCTTCTCATAAGGACCAGTCATCGGGCTAGGGCCCCCCTAATCCAGGATGATCGCATCTCCAGGTCCTTAATTCAGTCACGTCTGCAAAGACCCTTTTCCAAACAAGGCCCCATTCACAGGTCCCATGAGGACATGTCTTTTGAGGGGCCACCACCCTGCCCACCGCACCACGTTGGCGAGTTCTCGGGGCGAGCAGCACATGATCCAAGAGAATGGAAACACAGTCTGGGCGGGAGCGGCCAGGACGCGGGGGACGGGAAGAAGACGGGATCACGGGGCACTCAGGGTTACCGGAAGGGGCAGGGAGGAGGGAGCCGGAGGCTGAGCAGGTGTGGGCAGACGCAGGGCCCGAACACTGCCTGCCCTTCTGCAGGAGGGGTTCTGGGGCTCCCAGTGCAATCACCAAAGAGCGAGCAGCTCTGGGGAAGGAGGAGCCCGGGGTGTTGCTGCAGGGGACAGTGGCCGGGAGGAAAGCAGCCCTCCGCAGGCCGCCACAGGTCTGTGGTCAGTCCAGGCCTGAGACCCTGGGCGCACCTGGAGGGGACAGTGAAGCAGGCTCCAGGCCCCCTGGGGGCAGGGCAGGAGCCCCCGACCCAGGGCGGGAAGGTCCACCCTCGGGCCTGCGTTTCAGTCGGAGCCGTGCACCGGCGCAGACTCACCGAGGCGCGTGCGGACTCCGACAGAGGCCGTCCCGAGGCAGCCGCAGCCGCCCGTGTGTCGCTGCACAAATGCTCTCCGTGCCGAGGGCCCACTGTAGCTGGAACGCGGTTCCTAACTGCCAGGCTGGGGGCGCCGTGGTCAGCCCACAGACGCCGACGGCCAGAGGTTTCTTGTGTTGCCCTGGATAATCAGGCCGCAAAGGGGCGAGGGTTTAGCGCTCAGTTCTCCATCCTGACAGGTCAGTGTGGAGCACAGCTCCCAGAACACTCGCTCGCGGGGGGACAGGCGTGTGTCGGGGTGCGGTGGCAACGTGAGCCTCCTGCGTCCGCTGCGGGCGTCCTGGCGATGACGCGCTCACTGGCCCACGACGGGGGGGGGGGGGGGGGGGGCGGGGGGCTGCTTAGGCTGTTCACAGACGCTTACCGAGCCCGGGGTCCCGTCTGTGTGCTCGGAAAACATCAGGTTGGCCACCCTCTCAAGTGGGACTAGTCACTCCCACTGACGGAGGAGGAGCCGGGGACCCCGACACGGGGAGGGACCGGCCTAAGGCCATGGAGAAACTGATTCAAGCCCAGGCAGCGGGTTCTAGATACAGTCCACGGCCCTGCGGGTGTGGGGGCCACCTCTGCGTCCCGCTCCGGACACGGCACGTGCCCGTCTCCGCGGCTCCTTGGGACTGCCCGTTGTTTTGGTTTGGACTTGTCCGCTCAATGTGACAAATTCAAGTCCAGGTAACTGCAGAAAATAAAACCTATTGGCTCAGTTCACCAAGGCGTGCTTCAGGCATGGCTGGATCCAGGAGTCCAGATGGTGTAATGAGTTCCTACTTCTCTCCTTTTTTCCCCTCTCTCTGCTTCCTATCCCTTTCTCTCCCCGATGCCCCTGTGATGCCATGAAACCTTTCTCTCCTCTGTCTGCTCCACTACTCGGTCTACAGCCCTCAGTAGTAGCTTCATTGGGGGTAATAAGAAGAGCTCCCAGTTACTCTAAGCGTATAGCACCCGCACAGCTAGCATGGCGGGAGAAGGGCACAGCCCACGCCCTGGCACCCTCATCAGACCCTCTTGGGTCGGGGTCACCAGGCAGGCTCACCAGAGGCGGTCACTGAGGGGAGAGGCAGGGCAGACCCGACACGTGCCGGTCCTCAGCCGCCGCCCGCCGTCCCCAGGGTGGTGAGCAGCTGGATCGAGAGGCGCAAGGTGCAGTCGGAGAAGGCCAACCTGATGATCCTCTTCGACAAGTACCTGCCCATGTGCCTGGATAAGCTGCGCTTCGGATTCAAGAAGATCACGCCGGTGCCCGAGGTCACGGTCATCCAGACGATCCTGTACCTGCTCGAGTGCCTCCTCACGGAGAAGAACACGCCGCCCGACTCCCCGAAGGAGCTGTACGAGCTCTACTTCGTGTTCGCCTGCTTCTGGGCCTTCGGGGGGGCCATGTTCCAGGACCAGGTGAGCGCCGGCCGCGCGGGGCCCGGCCGCTCGGCCCAGGCCTCTCTGGGCCCCTTCTTACCTCTTTGTTTCTTCGCAGCTGGTAGATTATCGGGTCGAGTTCAGCAAATGGTGGGTCAACGAATTCAAGACGATCAAGTTCCCCTCGCAGGGCACCGTCTTCGACTACTACTTAGACCCCGACACTAAGAAGTTCCTGCCCTGGACAGACAAGGTGCCCTCCTTCGAGCTGGACCCCGATATCCCCCTGCAGGTAACTGCCCAGGCCGGGGACACCCCCTGACAGGTGGAAACTGCAGGCTCCGGCATGTCTGAGGGTCCCCGACCCCCGCTCCCTTCTCCCCAGGCCTCTCTGGTGCACACGACAGAGACCATCCGCATCCGCTACTTCATGGACCTGCTCATGGAGAAGACGTGGCCCGTGATGCTGGTGGGGAACGCGGGGACCGGCAAGTCGGTGCTCATGGGGGACAAGCTGGACAGCCTGAGCACCGACGACTACCTCGTGCAGGCCGTGCCCTTCAACTTCTACACCACCTCGGCCATGCTGCAGGGTGAGGCGGGGGCGAGGCCGGGGGGCAGGGTGAGGCCGGGGGGCGGGGTGAGGCTGGGGGGGTGAGGCTGGGGGGCAGGGTGAGGCTGGGGGACAGTGTGAGGCTGGGGGGAGAGGCTGGGGGGAGAGGCTGGGGGGGTGAGGCTGGGGGGCAGGGTGAGGCTGGGGGGTGAGGCTGGGGGGCAGGGTGAGGCTGGGGGGGTGAGGCTGGGGGGCAGGGTGAGGCTGGGGGACAGTGTGAGGCTGGGGGGAGAGGCTGGGGGGCAGGGTGAGGCTGGGGGTGTGTGGCCGGGGGGCAGGGTGAGGCTGGGGGGTGAGGCTGGGGGGCAGGGTGAGGCTGGGGGGGTGAGGCTGGGGGGCAGGGTGAGGTTGGGGGGCAGGGTGAGGCTGAGCAGGGTGAGGCTGGGGGACAGGGTGAGGCTGGGGGACAGGGTGAGGCTGGGGGGGTGAGGCTGGGGGGCAGGGTGAGGTTGGGGGGCAGGGTGAGGCTGGGGGGTGAGGCTGGGGGGCAGGGTGAGGCTGGGGGGCAGGGTGAGGCTGGGGGGCAGGGTGAGGCTTGGGGGGTGAGGCTGGGGGGGCAGGGTGAGGTTGGGGGCACGGTGAGGCTGGGCAGGGTGACGCTGAGGTACAAGGTGAGGTCAAGGACCAGGATGGGTCCTCACAGCCTGGACACTCAGTCGCATGTCTGCTCCCCCAACATTTCTCGTCCAGTCTCACCACAGACCCAGGGACTTGCTAGTTGCTTCTTCATTCACCCACTGGCCTCTATCCCATAGTAAGGGGGACAGGGTGGTAGCCAGCACCCCTTGTCCCGGTGCTCCCAGGAAGATCTCACAGGAAGCTCCTGTCATAACCAATCTGAGGTGGCCCCAAAGTTGACGGGGTGCGAGGTTCCTGCAGCCCTTGCCTCCCACCCGTGATGCCCACCACTTCCTCCTTTACCCGGGGGTGGGGACTCTGGGCAGGGCAGCATCAATCCCCTCCCTTCCCTAGGGGTTCTGGAGAAGCCGCTGGAGAAGAAATCGGGGAGGAACTATGGGCCACCAGGCACCAAGAAGCTGATCTACTTCATCGACGACATGAACATGCCCGAGGTGGACAAGTACGGGACGGTGGCCCCGCACACGCTCATCCGTCAGCACATGGACCACGGGCACTGGTGAGTGGGCTGCGGCAGGCTGGCTGGGCGGGGTGGGCGAGGCCACGGTGAGGGGCGGGGCCATCGGGCCTGGCTGCAGGAATGGACCGGGCTTGTGGGACAGGGATGAGGTCCCAGGGATGGGGGGGTTGGATCAAGGTTTCTTCCCCCACCCATTCCTCAAGCCTGCCATGGGCATCTGCTGGACCCAGGCTGGCAACTGGGGTGTGGGGCTCCCATGGTGCCAGGGCGGACAGGCCCCTCTCCCAGATGAGGTGCTGGTTTGGTGGAGAAGACAGAGAAGTGGTTCCAGAGTACAGGCGCACCCTCCCCCCACTTCACCCTGCAGAGGAGCCCTGGGCTGTCAGAGACCCTGCTGGGGAGGCTGCCCACAGCTGGACGCTGGGGGCTGAGTCGGGGGGAGGGCATGGGAGGGGCCGTGGGCAGAGAGCATCTCGGGCAAAGCAAATGCCATGTGCAGATGCCCCGTGGCAGGAGGGGGTGGGCGAGCCAGAGGGACAGGGTGCCCGGGGCAGCTGCAGTCAGACTCCAGGACCTGTGGGCCTCCAGACAGAACCCAGACTTTTCCCAGAGACCCAGGGAGCCGAGAAAGGAAGCACATTCAGTGTGGTTCAAATACGGGTGAGGACCTGGAACATACCCCAGGCCAGACCTGGGGGTCTGAGGTCAGAGGAACCAAAGAAATCGCATCAGAAATTGGTCAGTGGGTGCCTGGAGCCTGGCCCTTACTGCCAAGAATTAGAGGCACAGAGGGGTGACGCTGCCTCCTCAAGGTCACAGCCCTGAGGAGGGCGGAGCCGGAGCTCCTGGAGGTCACGGCCCTGAGGAGGGCGGAGCCGGAGCTCCTGGAGGTTGCGGCCCTGAGGAGGGCGGAGCCGGAGCTCCTGGAGGTCACAGCCCTGAGGAGGGCGGAGCCGGAGCTCAAGCCCACGTTTGTCTGACTCCGTCACTGGCCTTCTCCCCACCACACGATGCCAACCTGCCCAATCCCGACTGCAGGAACCCAGCAGGTGGCATGCTGCAGCTGCAGAGTGGACAGGAGTTAGACATGGCCACCTGGCGGAGGTGACAGAGGCGGGCCCGGTGGCAGGAGGCAGGACAGGAGCCCTAAAGCCACCCTCTCCCCTCAAGGGGATCTGCTGTGAGGCCTCACGCACACAGGCCGGGGCTCACTGGGTTCTGTGCTCTTGTAACATTTGCAAAACTCAGATACTTTGTATTGATCTTCTTTTTTTTTTTTTTTTTTTTTTTTAATCCTCACCCGAGGATATATTTTTCCATTTTTTGTACAGATAGAGTGGGAGGGAGAGAGAGAGAGAAACATCGATGTGAAGGGACACATCGAGTGGCTGCCACCCGCACGACCAACCAGGGCCGGGGACAAACTGCAACCAAAGTACGTGCCCTTAGGGGGAATCGAACCCGGGTCTCTCCAGACCACAGGCCGATGCTCTAACCGCTGAGCCAAACTGGCCAGGGCTGTATTGATCTTCTTAAAGAGGGCCCTCGGAGTTGAGAAGCTCCCGCCGGGTCCACACACGCCCCTGAGCTTGTCCCGAAGAGTCTTTAGGGCAGGGAGGCAGCGGCAGAGTGGGAAGACCCTTCTAGAACATCAGACAAAGGCGGCCCCTGGCCGATAGGGAAGGGCGCACCATTGAGTGGCTATTACAGCAGCTCAGCCACCCAGCGGCACCTCCTGCCACAGAGACAGGCCGGGCCGCGTGGCCTGCAGACCTACAAGCAGACACGGGAACGTCGAAGGTGACAGGAGAGCCTGCGGAGGGTGGGCGGGAGGGGCTGCTGGAACGTAGATCTCAGGAGGCAGAAGAACGATGGCTTGGGTCCGCGTCAAAATTCAGAAATAGTGTTCCCAAGAGGCACGGGGACAGCCGCACAGGAGAGGGGACGGCCAGGTGGGCCACGCCCGGCGCGCACAGGGCTCTCTGCACGCCAGGAAAACCGCGCGACGGGGGAACCCACGGGCGTGTGGACCCCTTCCAAACTCACCTGAGCCCCAGAAGTCTCAGCGCCCTGGCCTCCAGGAAACCGCCCGCCTACTTGACAGTAGTAGCACGTCGTTCTCACGGATCATGACGAGGACGGGCGGGGGGGACGTGGGCGAACACCGGCCACACTTGCGGTGTCCTCCTCGAGGTGTTTCCTGCGTCAGCTCGTTCCATCCTCGTGGACCGATAGGAGTGCCGGGACGGGGGAGGCTAAGCCACCCCCAGAGCCCCAGGGACCCAGGGGAAGCGTCGGCATACGGACCCAGACCTGCCCCCAAGCCGCTCTGCTGCCTCCGTTGCCAAATTTTTCTTCAGTGCATGAAGTAAAGTCAGCTGTTTCACATAGGATAGTTATTGAGCTTTTCTTCTTGTTGTTTTTTTTTTGCCACCTGCTAGACATTGTTGGGGACGGGGTGGGGGCCGGGTCAGGACACCGACGCCGGTCTCTCCACGCAGGTATGACAGGCAGAAGCTGACGCTGAAGGACATCCACAACTGTCAGTACGTGGCTTGCATGAACCCCACCTCCGGGTCCTTCACCATCGACTCCAGACTTCAGGTGGGTGGTAATCAGACTCACTTTGCAGCCGCCAGGGACAGAGGGTCACTCGGGCAGATGAGAATAAAAGCCTTTATGGGGCCATCCCTAACCTTCCAGAATGTTCAGGGGCGGGAGTGTCCAATGGCCCGCCGGCTGGGCCCCCGGGACCCCACAGGGCTGGCGGCATTTAGCAAATTAAAACACAGACGCCCTGCGACATCTGGATTTCAGATGAACAACAAATATTTGTTCAGCATAAGCACGTCCAGTATAATATTTGGGCCATGCAGGATTCTGCCTGCACCCACCCAGGCAGGACCTCACCTCCAAATTCTCTAAGCAGATGGACACCTGGAGCATAAACTGAGGCCTGGGCTCTGAGTCACTCTTTTGCCTCGGCAACATTTTTCTTGAGAGCGTGAAGTATATTTGGGCTGATTCAGATCTGATCAATATCTAATGGGATTGACCAGCCGGTGTGGCTCAGTAGTTGAGCATCGACGCAGGCACCAAGAGGTCACTGGTTCAATTCCCGGCCAGGGCACATGCCCAGGTTATGGGCCCGATCCCCAGTGGGGGCGTGCAGGAGGCGGCCATTCGATGTTCTCTCTCATCAATGTTTCTATTTCTCTCTCCCATATCAATAAAGAAAAAAACTATTTAATGGGATTGTACCACACACAAGGCTTTCTGGCCACGCCCACACACCCCGGGCAGGGGGGACAGTCTGCTCCCCACGAGGGCCGTGAGCTTGTCCCGAGAGCTGTCTGACGCAGGGCTCTGGTCACCCCGGGCAGCGCCACTTCTGTGTGTTCGCCGTGAGCTTCCCGGGCCAGGAGGCCCTCACGACCATCTACAGCACGATCCTCGCCCAGCACCTGGCCTACCGCTCGGCCCCCTCCGTGGTTCAGAGGATGAGCACTCAGCTGGTGGCCTCGGCCCTGGGTAAGCTGGCCAGCCTCACCCCTCCTGCTGCTTTACGGGACGGATGGCTGCTCCCTGCTCCCCCCGGTGAATATTTTATTTATGCTTTTTCCAATCAATAGTTTTTCAGTGAGGCTGTGTTTCGACAGGAGAGGCTGTGAGATTCCATTGCTGGGGGCAGCAGCGGGTGGCAGAGTCAGTGTGCAGACACGACACACGTGTCACCAGGGCGCAGACTCCCTCCCTCTTCAGCTCTGCCGATTTCCGACTTTATTGTCACTGGCTCGCAGTCCATTTGCTTTAGAAACCACACCTTAAGCTTTGCCCTCCCTGAGGCCATTGAGAATCCATGAGGACTGAAGTCTTGTTCCCTACAACAGCCCTGCACCAGAAAATCACAGTGACATTCCTTCCCACGGCCATCAAGTTTCACTACATCTTCAACCTCAGGGACCTCTCCAATATTTTCCAGGTACTGCTGTCTCAGCTCTGTGTCAGACCACCTTCGGGCCAAGTCCCTGGCCCCTAGGTGCTCTCCTCCTCTCTGTCGCTCAGGAGAGAAAGCAAAGTGACCTCTGGACTGACGACAGTGGTGGTGATGTGATGACAAGGGTGATGATAGTGATAATAATGGTGATGATGTGATGTAATTGTAACCATGAAGATGTGATGATGTGATGGTGAGGATGGTGATGATGTGATGATGGCGATGGTGATGATGATGACATGATGATGGTGATGGTGATGATGTGATGATGGTGATGATGTGATGATGGTGATGATGTGATGATGGTGATAATGATGATGGTGATAATGATGATGATGTGATGATGTGATGATGGTGATGGTGATAACGGTGATGATGTGATGGTGAGGATGGTGATGATGTGATGATGGTGATAGTGATGGTGATGACGTGATGATGGTGATGGTAATGATGTGATGATGGTGACAGTGATGGTGATGACATGATGATGGTGATGTGAAGATGGTGATGATGATGATGTGATGATGGTGATGGTGATAACGGTGATGATGTGATGATGGTGATAGTGATGGTAATGATGTGATGATGGTGACAGTGATGGTGATGACATGATGATGGTGATGTGAAGATGGTGATAATGACAATCATAATGAGATAACGGTGATGATGGTGATAATGATGATGATGTGATGATGGTGATGGTGATAACGGTGATGATGGTGATGGTGATAACGGTGATGATGTGATGATGGTGATAGTGATGGTGATGACGTGATGATGGTGATGGTAATGATGTGATGATGGTGACAGTGATGGTGATGACATGATGATGGTGATGTGAAGATGGTGATCATGACAATCATAATGAGATAACGGTGATGATGGTGATAGTGATGGTGATGACATGATGATGGTGATGTGAAGATGGTGATCATGACAATCATAATGAGATAACGGTGATGATGGTGACAATGATGGTGATGATAATGGTTACGTTTCCTCTTACTTACTGACTGTTCAGTCTGAGCCAGGCACTGGGTTAGGCCACTTACACCCGTTTCCTCCTCCACACATGCGATGCTCTTACACCCCCATTTTTCAGAGGGAGAGTCTGAGGCTCAGGGAGGTGAAGTCATGCCCATCCCCCCCACTTCGAGTGTCAGCTCAAATGCCGGCTCTCAGGGGGCCCCTGTGCACCCCGCACTCTCCCCTCTCTCCCCTGTGTCTGTCACTCGGAGCACATCACAGGGTGTTACCTTGCTTCTTGTTTTGCCTGGTTACATCTCCTACTAAAACGCAAACTCCATGAAGGAGGGTCTGTGTCGTCTCTGTGTTCCCAGAGCCTGGGAGACAGCAGACCCTCGGTCAGCAGCTGCTGACCTTGCCCAGGTCAATAGGCTAATAAGCGGCTGAGCCAGACCTGGACCCAGGCAGCTGGGCCCAAGCTGGGAACCCACTGCTCTGAGGCCTTGGATGGGTGGGTGCCCCATGATGCCTCTCTCCTCCCTCCTCCACCGTGCACCCCGCTAGAAGATGAAACCCTTGACCTTGTCCTGTGAGGAAGATTTTCTCAGGTCTCTTCCGCCACAGACACACCCTCTGGCCTCTAGGGTTTGCGTGGACTTGGCAACCCGTGGCTTTCTGGGCCCCGGGGAGACACTGCACCAGCAGCTGGACGGCTCCTCTGGGGAAGCGGCCGCTGTCTCAGCATGGCTGGCCCGCCGCACAGCACAGCGGGAGACGCTGACCCCCCGTCTGGGGCAGGGGATCTTGTTCTCCACAGCAGAGATCCTGAAAACGCCGCTGGACCTCGCCCGCCTCTGGCTGCATGAGGCCGAGAGGGTGTACGGAGACAAGATGGTTGACGAGAAGGACCTGGAGACCTTGCACCGAGTCACCATCGGGTCCACCAAGAAGTACTTTGATGTAGGTCAAGCCCCCGGGTCCCTCTGCTGAGCCCGGAAACGCTCTGCGTGGGCAGAGTCCTGGGCCGTGGTCACCTCGCCCTCCTGGCAGAGCCCTCGGGGGGATGGAAGGACACACTGGGCCACTGTGTCATGGGGGTGCGCATCTGTGTGAGAGGAACTGACGCCTCGTTAGGTCAGGGTGTGACGACCTCCCTCCATCCACTAGGGGAGGAGACAGGCCCCGCCTGGGTGACGTGCTTTGCTGATGTATCGTGGGTGTTCTTGGGGGTCTGTTTATTCCTTGTATGGCGGGGATGGGCCATCCCACCAGGGGGTTGTGCGCAGCTGTCCATGGGCCTCCTGGAAGCAGTGGTTTGGGCCCCTGGAGACTTGGCCTCAGATCCTGAGGCACCGGCGCCTGTGTCCACAGTGTGTCCACGGCGTGTCCACGGTGTGTCCACAGCATACCCACGGCGTGTCCACGGTGTGTCCACAGCATACCCACGGCGTGTCCACGGCGCGCCCAAGGAGGCAACCCACTGAAGTACCTTATCTCTTACCTGTAGGATCTTGGTGATGAGCTTTTATTTGCCAGACCGAATATCTTCAGCCACTTTGCTCAAGGGATCGGCGACCCCAAATACTTCCCGGTGACCGACGTCGCCCATCTGAACAAGCTCCTGGTGGACGTCCTGGACAGCTACAACGAGGTCAACGCGGTCATGAACTTGGTGAGCGGCGCAGGCGGAGATCACGCACAACTCACCGGGCTCGGGGCGGTGGCCAGCCGGGGGCGGGGCGGTTCTGTGCCCGCACGGCGGGTCCGCCCAGGCGAGATGCTGAGGTGCCAGGCGAGTCCGCCCAGGCGAGATGCTGAGGCGTGCCGGCCTCTGCAGGTGCTGTTCGAAGACGCGGTGGCTCACATCTGCAGGATCAACCGCATCCTGGAGTCGCCGCGGGGCAACGCGCTGCTGGTGGGCGTGGGCGGCAGCGGCAAGCAGAGCCTCTCGCGCCTGGCCGCCTACATCAGCTCGCTGGAAGTGTTCCAGATCACCCTCAAGAAGGGCTACGGGATCCCAGACCTCAAGGTGAGACGGGCGGGGGAGGGTGGGGAGACCCCCCCACCCCCCTTTCCAGAACGAAGGCAGCCAGCCCAGAGGGTCTGACCATCGCCAGTGGGGTTCCCCGTGCCACGCCCAAAGGCGAGAGCAGGGGTGGGTCCCCGTGACCCGGCAGACCGGAGCGTGTAAAATCCACGCAGGTGGTGGCAGCGGGGGGTTGGCTGTTGCCCCGGGTCACGGGGCTGTCCTCCCGATTGCATTACTCAGGACCGTTCCTCAGGGTCTAATTGCGGGCTCCGGATTCTGGAGGCTGCTTCTTGATTTAATGAAATAACATCAGCGTCACCGTGTTTCCCATTCACAAGACTCGCAGCCCCGCTTTGCATTGATTTCTTCTTCCCGAAAACGTGCTCTCGGGCAGCTGAGAGCGGTCGGGAACAGGCCCTCTGATCAGACGCGAGGTGGGTGAGGCCTCGCTGCTCGGGCACGACTCTGCCTCGGTGCCCAGGCTGCTGCCGTGGGCCAGGACGATGCCAGGCCCGGGGGCCCTCCACCCCGCGCAGCCCTGCCAGTCCTGGCCAGGCGGCTTTCCTGGGATGTGCCCGGCGTCCTGGACTGGGGGGGGGGGCTGTGGGCAGAGGCCTCGGGACGGACAAGGGTGTCAGGACGATGAGCGTCCTCGCCCCTCTGCCCCGGCCGTGCCGAGCGGGCTGTGCCAGCAACCTCTGGAGAAGCATCTGCCTTCCAGTGCTCAGAGCGTCATCGTCCCCCGTGGATTCCACTCTTTCTGTCAAGGGACCAGCCAACTGTATAACCGAGCCCTCTCCATTGACGTTTCCGGTCGATCACCTAGTGGCATTGATTCATTTCCCAACTGCGTCACGCTCGTCTCTGCCCTTCTGAGGATCCCGCTCCGGGCCCCGCTGAGCGGGCACTCACAGGCGTGAGCTGCGGCCCAGGCCTGGTCCCTCGTGGCTCAGCACTCCTGCCACGAGCCGGCTCCACCCCGTCCACCGTCATCATTTATGCAGCAGCTTCTCCGGGTTCGGAGGTGGGGACAGAGAGAAACTGAGGAAGGACCTGGCCTGCGGTCAGGGAGGCGGAGTCCCGAGCTGACACGTGTTTGTGGTGGTGCACCCGTGGTTAGTGTCACGTGACGTGTTTGCGATGGTGTGGATGGTACAACGGTATCCTGCAGCCCATACCATGCGCTGCGGTGCCCCCTGGAGGTTAGATGTGCAGCAGGACAGGGGTCGGGATCCACCAGAGGGAAGCGAGATGCCATCAGGATGTCTGAGCAGAGGAGGGGCGAGGCCTGGACCAAAGTGGAGGGTGGCTTGAGGGCAGCAGAGAATGCACAGGGGCTGGGCAGCACACGGAACGGGCCCAGGTGGCGTCTTAGGACAGGCCTCAGGGCTGAGAGGGGAGGAGACTGTGCAGAGACGGACAGATGGGGGCAGGACGGAGCCCCAGGGGTGGGCAGGACGAGGGCCCCGGCACAGAGCAGGGGTCAGCAGAGACGGAGGAAGTGTCACAGCAGGAAGGTGTGAGGGGTCCAGAGAGGGCTCAGCTTCAAGACCAGGGGCTGGCTCCAAGGGCAAGGCCACGGAGGTTCCAGGCAGGACAACAGACAGACGCAGCTGAAGAAGGGCCCTGTGGTGGAGGCTGTGACACCCTCTCCTGGGCACCAGGCAGAGAACAGGAGCAAAAGGGGTGGGGGGAGACAACAGAGCGTCCAGGACGACGGAGCGGCCAGGACAACGGAGCAGCCAGGACAATGGAGCGGCCAGGACGACGGAGCGGCCAGGACGACGGAGCACAAGCAGAGCCACTGTACTTGTTCCTGGGACTTTATGGGCCATCGGTCATTCCAGAACCGGCCGCTCTGACTTGGGCCCAGCAGCAACCAGCTTTGCTGTCCGGGATCCCTTGCCTTGACCAGTCGACCCGGTTCGAAGTCTGAACCTGGTGGAATCAGCTGCTTCTCCATCAGGCCGTTCCCAGGTGAAGAACCCCAGCCGTTCCGGGGGGAGGATGCAGGCTGCGCTCTGGACCTGCGGGAGCCGCCTCTGACCTACCGTCTGGAGACCCTCTCCTTCCGCGCCCGGGACGAGCCGGGTCCACGTGCCCAGTCCAGCCTCCAGGAGACACGGAGCGCTCACGCTGGCCTGGCCGGCCTCTGCCAGCTCACTCCTGTGTCTGTGGAGTGGGAAGAGATGCTCCCTCCGCTCCAAGGCGCCGCTGGTCTCGGAAGGACCCCACCTGGGCGGGGTGTCCAAGGGCAGGGCCGTGGTTCAAATCCCACCTGTGGCCTCTACTCCGGAGCTCGGCGCTTCCTTCAGTTTTGTTCTGTTTTTTGTTTGTTTTTTGGGGTTGTTTTTTTTTTGCTTGTCAAAAAATATGGAATCTGCCCTGGCCAGTTTGGCTCAGTGGTTAGAGCGTCGATCTGCGGTACAGAGAGACCCGGGTTCGGTTCCCGCTAAGGGCATGTACCTCGGTTGCGGTTTGTCCCCGGCCCTGGTGGGTCGTGCGGGTGGCAGCCACTCGATGTGTCCCTTTCACGTCGATGTTTCTCTCTCTCTCTCTCTCTCTCTCCCTCCCGCTCTAGCTGAACAAAAAATGGAAAAATGTCCTCGGGTGAAGATAAAAAAATATGGAATCTGAGGCTTGCTTCGGACCCTGATTACACCCCAGTCAGCTCAAACTGAGGGACCTTGGTGACGTTTCTCTCTGAACAGAGAGATGCCAGGGAGGGGGGCTCACCTCCCCAGGGCAGAACGGAGCCCCTCAGGACGCCTATAATGGGTATTTTTAAAGCCTTTTAAACAATTAGACAGGCCCGTAGATCTCATAGAAGGAAACATGTCACGGACAGGCAAACCCCCAGAACCCTGAAAACGCGCACTACTACTTAGACGGCGTCGGCGGACATGGTCCAGGTAGTTACCATTTACATGTGCAGGTCGGCGTATCTCCAAAAGCTGCAGGCTGGTCAGAGCCCTGCTGTGCAGCATGCTTGTCCCTTCCTACCATTCTCTCCGTCCGCTTCCAGAACCACCGTGTGGTTACTTTGTATCTCTCTAAATCCTGCTAGTGATGGGTGGAGGGGCCGCCCTGGTGAGGACTGAGCGTTGGTTCTTGTCCAGGGCTCAGTCTCCCCATCCAAGCCGTGGTGCATGTATGTGGGGCCTCTCTCAGGGTCTGCACTTGGGGTCCTCCCCCCCGTGTGTGTGTGTGTGTGCGTGTGTGTGTGTGTGTGTGTGTGTGTGTGGTAAACCCAGAAAGCACACTGTTTGGCTCTCTGACCATACCTTTCCGTGGCATTGGGTTCAGTGGCATTGGGTTCCGTGGCATTGGGTTCTGTGGCGTTGGGTGCATTGGCGCTGTTGTGCAGCCCCCCACCGTGGTCTCCAGATGCCTTCATCGCCCAGCTGGAACCCGGACCCACTGACCAATGACTCCCCACCCACCCCCTGCCCCCAGCCCCCACCGTTTTCTTGAGTCTCTATGGACTCGTACAAGTGGGGTCATGCAGCCTTGGTCTTTGGGAGGCTGGCTTATTTCAGTTAGTGGGACGTCCTCAAGGTCTGTCCATGCGTCAGGACTTCCTGTGTTTCTAGGGCTGAATGTTCTCCCGCTGTGGGGACGGGGGCCACTGTGTCTGTCCGAGCCTCCGTGCATGGACGTGGGGTGCCTCCACTTGGGGCCGTTGCTAACAGTGCCGCTGTGACGTGGGCGTTTCCACCCAAAACTCCACGCCCCCATGCCCCCCTCTCCAAACCCTGCACGTTCCTTCTGCCGCTGACCCGGGCCCCCTCCTGGGGGACGGTGGGGACCCCCCCACGTGCGCGCTCGGCCCGGACTGAGCATGTCCTCCTCGGCACAGGTGGACCTCAGCACTCAGTACATAAAGGCGGCGGTGAAGAACGTCCCCTCCGTGTTCCTGATGACAGACTCCCAGGTGGCCGAGGAGCAGTTCCTGGTGCTGATCAACGACCTGCTGGCTTCGGGGGAGGTCCCGGGGCTGTTTGCGGATGACGAGGTGGAGAACATCGTCTCCTCCATGCGGCCCCAGGTCAAGTCCCTGGGCATGAACGACACTCGCGAAGCCTGCTGGAAATTCTTCATCGAGAAGGTCCGCAGGCAGCTGAAGGTACAGTCTCCGTCTTGGCGGGGGCCCGGGGCCCACCCTGTACCCGTGGCCTTGGGGGGCTCGGTCTTCAGTCTGGACGCAGGTGGGGGCCATTCTCTCCCGGGAGGTGGAAATCTGTTAGGAGAGGGGAGGGGGCCTGCCTGAGGGACAGGGGCGTTAGAGGCATCTCGTGGCCCAAAGAAATGTACACACACACACACACCCCAAGTTTCAGCGGGTACGTACACCTCGAGCTTGAACTCGCCCTCTTCGGGGAAGCAAGCCGAACTCGGCTGAGTCGTCCATGAGAGGAAAGTCCCCGGTGCTGCAGAAGGGGCACGAGGGCTGTCTCCACAAACCCCTTGCAGCTCGGGTCCCAGAGAGCCCAGCCCGCTGGGGAGTAGCCACGGTCTGTGGGGACCTGGAGGAGGCTCCGTGTCCCCGGGAGCCAGACCTGCTGCAGGGAGTGTGGCCGCCCAGTGTGGATGCCGTGCCCACCTGTCCTTCATCCCGACCTTTTCGTCCCCCTTTGCAAATGTCGCTTGAGCAGAGCTTGGGGCCGACCCTGCTCCCTGACTTCGCTGGGGAGCTGAACGTGTCTGCGTGGCGCACTGGCCACACAAACCCCGAAGCGGGAATGCGCCCCCGGATGCTGGGAGAGAGACCACGCAGGGAGGGGCTGTCACTCTGAGGGAGCTTCCTGCCCAGGCTGCTGGCCTCGGCACCCTGCCCCTCGGCAGCTCCTCTGTCCCGCACGCAGGTGATCCTGTGCTTCTCCCCCGTGGGCTCCGTCCTGCGTGTCCGGGCAAGAAAGTTCCCTGCCGTGGTCAACTGCACGGCCATCGACTGGTTCCACGAGTGGCCGGAAGACGCCCTGGTGTCCGTCAGCGCCTGCTTTCTGGAGGAA
This sequence comes from Molossus molossus, assembly GCF_014108415.1. Lineage (NCBI taxonomy): Eukaryota > Metazoa > Chordata > Mammalia > Chiroptera > Molossidae > Molossus > Molossus molossus. The sequence goes on from NW_023425354.1 coordinate 2,898,933, forward strand.
ACCGAGGGGATTCAGGTGCGTCCCTGGGACCCGGCCTCCTCGCGACCCTCTGCGCCGTGGTCGCGGAGACAGGGATCCCGGACCGGCGCCTCCAGGGCCAGGTTGGGGGGGGCAGGCGAGGCACTCACCTCGGGCATATGATTTAAGGGGGCACCAAAACTTCAGGAATCAAGATCAGCAATGTTTTCATGCAACACTTAAAAAAAACATTAACGCTAAAAAATTCACAGTGAACAAAATTGTGAACCGAGAAGGGGCTGCCGTGCGTGGGCTCCTCAGCCCTGCAATACCGTGCCGGGGAGTCGTGTCCCTCGGCTCGGGCTCCGGCCCACGCAGCCGCGCCCCGCAAAGCCGTCCAGGGGGTTGACACGGACGTGCCAGCAGATCGGGCCACTCGGGCTCCACACGGGGCCCCTGCGTGGCAGGCGGACAGCTGTGCCCGACTTGCCTCTGCAGCCGGAAGTCAAGGCCTCCATCAGCCTGTTCATGGCCTACGTGCACACCACCGTCAACGAGATGTCCAAGGTGTACCTGGCCACCGAGAGGCGCTACAACTACACTACACCCAAAACCTTCCTGGAGCAGATCAAACTCTACCAGAACCTGCTGGCCAAGAAGAGGCTGGAGCTGGTGGCCAAGATCGAGCGGCTGGAGAACGGCCTGATGAAGCTGCAGAGCACGGCGTCCCAGGTAGGAGGTCGGTCCGAGCACCGGGTGGGGCTGGGGGCAGCCCGACAGGCCGCTTCTTTTCCCAAACGAACCTCCCGACCCAGGCCTGGGACACAGCTCCCAGGCAAGGATGCTCACAGCGGCTGAGCAGCCTCCTGTGGTACCAGTCGGCCCCTGCTGTTTCCCGGCACACCCTCCCGTCCGGCCAGGCCTGCGCCTCACACGTGCCTGCCCCCCCGCCCCCCCGGGAGGGCTTTGTCCCGGGCTCCAAGCTCCCTCTCTCCGTGGCCCCAGCTTCCCCAGAATTCCCCGGCACCCTGTGGACCCTTGAATCAGGCCGCCTCAATTGTCAACTCCCTGAGCTACGGGAATGTATCTTATACTTGTGACCCTGTGTACACAGTCGGTGCTCAAAAAACGCTTACCTTGGAGAATTTGAAAAGATGCACTGACATGAGTTTCAGGGAGTCACAAGCTACTGACCGGGTGCAGCTCTGCTCGGCCCCGTGGCCACCGGCCCGACGGAGCGGAGGGCCGCATGCTGGGGCCCGGGCCCGAGCTGCCCGTACCCTGGTGTCTCCTCCCCCAGGTGGATGATTTAAAAGCCAAGCTGGCGATTCAGGAGGCTGAGCTCAAGCAGAAGAATGAGAACGCAGACAAGCTGATCCACGTGGTGGGCGTGGAAACCGAGAAGGTCAGTAAGGAGAAGGCCATCGCCGATGAGGAGGAGGTCAAGGTGGAGGTCATCAACAAGGTAGGCAGAGAGCTTGGCTTCCGGGAGCAGCTGCATGTGTCCATGCAGCAGGGCCTTCCCCAGGTGGTCCGGGCAAAGGCTGAGAGGGCTCCCAATCCCACGGGACCCCCCTGGATGGCGGGCATGTCTCCCAGGAGCATCGCCCCCAGCTCCGAAGAGGACTGTCCCCTAGAGAAATGCACTCCCAAAGCCACACCCCTCACATCAGCCCGGGCCAGGGTCAGCATCCAGGAGCTGGTAAAAAATGCAGGTTTCCCACCTGGCCGGTGTAGCTCAGTGAATGAAAGTCGACCCTGCACCAAGAGGTCGCTGGTTCAATTCCCAGTCAGGGCACATGCCCAGGTTGTGGGCCCGATCCCCAGTGGGGGGCATGCAGGAGGCAGCCAATCAGTGTTCTCTTTCATCAGTGGTTCTATCCCTCTCTCCCTCTCGCCCTCTCTCTCTAACATCAATAAAAAGAAAAAGAAAAAGTTTTTAAAAATTCAGGTTCTCAGGCCCTGGCCCAAATCAGTCTATATTCTAACCAGAAGCCGGTGACCCCCAAGCATGTCTGTCTGCTTGGCACCCGAAAGCTCAGAGGGGCTCTTCCTGACCCAAAGAGTAAATGAATGCACGCATGAAGGAATGAATGAATGAATGTGTGTGAATGCGTGAATGTGTGTGACTAAGGAATGAATGTGCGCATGAATGGATGTGCGCATGAAGGAATGTATGATTGAATGAATGTGTGTGAATGCGTGAATGTGTGTGACTAAGGAATGAATGTGCGCATGAATGGATGCGCGCGTGGAGGAATGAATGAATGAATGTGTGTGAATGAGTGAATGTGTGTGAATGCGTGAACGTGTGTGAATGCGTGAATGTGTGTGACTAAGGAATGAATGTGCGCATGAATGGATGTGCGCATGAAGGAATGAATGATTGAATGAATGTGTGTGAATGCGTGAATGTGTGTGAATGCGTGAATGTGTGTGAATGCGTGAATGTGTGTGACTAAGGAATGAATGTGCGCATGAATGGATGCGCGCGTGGAGGAATGAATGAATGAATGTGTGTGAATGCGTGAATGTGTGTGACTAAGGAATGAATGTGCGCATGAATGGATGCGCGCGTGGAGGAATGAATGAATGAATGTGTGTGAATGCGTGAATGTGTGTGACTAAGGAATGAATGTGCGCATGAATGGATGCGCGCGTGGAGGAATGAATGAATGAATGTGTGTGAATGAGTGAATGTGTGTGAATGCGTGAACGTGTGTGAATGCGTGAATGTGTGTGACTAAGGAATGAATGTGCGCATGAATGGATGTGCGCATGAAGGAATGAATGATTGAATGAATGTGTGTGAATGCGTGAATGTGTGTGACTAAGGAATGAATGTGCGCATGAATGGATGTGCGCATGAAGGAATGAATGATTGAATGAATGTGTGTGAATGCGTGAATGTGTGTGACTAAGGAATGAATGTGCGCATGAATGGATGCGCGCGTGGAGGAATGAATGAATGAATGTGTGTGAATGCGTGAATGTGTGTGACTAAGGAATGAATGTGCGCATGAATGGATGTGCGCATGAAGGAATGAATGATTGAATGAATGTGTGTGAATGCGTGAATGTGTGTGACTAAGGAATGAATGTGCGCATGAATGGATGTGCGCATGAAGGAATGAATGATTGAATGAATGTGTGTGAATGCGTGAATGTGTGTGACTAAGGAATGAATGTGCGCATGAATGGATGCGCGCGTGGAGGAATGAATGAATGAATGTGTGTGAATGCGTGAATGTGTGTGACTAAGGAATGAATGTGCGCATGAATGGATGCGCGCGTGGAGGAATGAATGAATGAATGTGTGTGAATGAGTGAATGTGTGTGAATGCGTGAACGTGTGTGAATGCGTGAATGTGTGTGACTAAGGAATGAATGTGCGCATGAATGGATGTGCGCATGAAGGAATGAATGATTGAATGAATGTGTGTGAATGCGTGAATGTGTGTGACTAAGGAATGAATGTGCGCATGAATGGATGCGCGCGTGGAGGAATGAATGAATGAATGTGTGTGAATGAGTGAATGTGTGTGAATGCGTGAACGTGTGTGAATGCGTGAATGTGTGTGACTAAGGAATGAATGTGCGCATGAATGGATGTGCGCATGAAGGAATGAATGATTGAATGAATGTGTGTGAATGCGTGAATGTGTGTGACTAAGGAATGAATGTGCGCATGAATGGATGCGCGCGTGGAGGAATGAATGAATGAATGTGTGTGAATGCGTGAATGTGTGTGACTAAGGAATGAATGTGCGCATGAATGGATGCGCGCGTGGAGGAATGAATGAATGAATGTGTGTGAATGAGTGAATGTGTGTGAATGCGTGAACGTGTGTGAATGCGTGAATGTGTGTGACTAAGGAATGAATGTGCGCATGAATGGATGTGCGCATGAAGGAATGAATGATTGAATGAATGTGTGTGAATGCGTGAATGTGTGTGACTAAGGAATGAATGTGCGCATGAATGGATGCGCGCGTGGAGGAATGAATGAATGAATGTGTGTGAATGCGTGAATGTGTGTGACTAAGGAATGAATGTGCGCATGAATGGATGCGCGCGTGGAGGAATGAATGAATGAATGTGTGTGAATGAGTGAATGTGTGTGAATGCGTGAACGTGTGTGAATGTGTGTGACTAAGGAATGAATGTGCGCATGAATGGATGCGCGCGTGGAGGAATGAATGAATGAATGTGTGTGAATGCGTGAATGTGTGTGACTAAGGAATGAATGTGCGCATGAATGGATGTGCGCATGAAGGAATGAATGATTGAATGAATGTGTGTGAATGCGTGAATGTGTGTGACTAAGGAATGAATGTGCGCATGAATGGATGCGCGCGTGGAGGAATGAATGAATGAATGTGTGTGAATGCGTGAATGTGTGTGACTAAGGAATGAATGTGCGCATGAATGGATGCGCGCGTGGAGGAATGAATGAATGAATGTGTGTGAATGAGTGAATGTGTGTGAATGCGTGAACGTGTGTGAATGCGTGAATGTGTGTGACTAAGGAATGAATGTGCGCATGAATGGATGTGCGCATGAAGGAATGAATGATTGAATGAATGTGTGTGAATGCGTGAATGTGTGTGAATGCGTGAATGTGTGTGACTAAGGAATGAATGTGCGCATGAATGGATGTGCGCATGAAGGAATGAATGATTGAATGAATGTGTGTGAATGCGTGAATGTGTGTGAATGCGTGAATGTGTGTGAATGCGTGAATGTGTGTGACTAAGGAATGAATGTGCGCATGAATGGATGCGCGCGTGGAGGAATGATTGAATGAATGTGTGTGAATGAGTGAATGTGTGTGACTAAGGAATGGATGTACGCATGAAGGAATGAACACAGGCCTACAGCAGACACTCTTTCCTAAGGGAGGGAGGAGCTGTACCTCTGAGATGCTCCCAGAGACAATAAGGCCTCACTGTCAGGGGTGGTTCTGTGTGGCCCCAGGCTCCCCTGTGGCCTGGAAGCTGGAGCCAATGGAAGGAGCAGCTCCCGTCCCGGATCCTGAGTCCCCCATGGCTGGAGGGCACATTGTCCCGAATCCTGAGTCCGCCATGGCTGGTGGGCACATTGTCCCTAATCCTGAGTCCGCCATGGCTGGAGGGCACATTGTCCCGAATCCTGAGTCCGCCATGGCTGGAGGGCACATTGTCCCTAATCCTGAGTCCCCCATGGCTGGTGGGCACATTGTCCCGAATCCTGAGTCCCCCATGGCTGGTGGGCACATTGTCCCGAATCCTGAGTCCCCCATGGCTGGAGGGCACATTGTCCCTAATCCTGAGTCCCCCATGGCTGGTGGGCACATTGTCCCGAATCCTGAGTCCCCCATGGCTGGTGGGCGCATTGTCCCTAATCCTGAGTCCGCCATGGCTGGTGGGCACATTGTCCCGAATCCTGAGTCCCCCATGGCTGGTGGGCGCATTGTCCCTAATCCTGAGTCCCCCATGGCTGGTGGGCACATTGTCCCGAATCCTGAGTCCCCCATGGCTGGTGGGCGCATTGTCCCGAATCCTGAGTCCGCCATGGCTGGTGGGCAGATTGTCTCGAATCCTAAGTCCCCCATGGCTGGTGGGCACATTGTCCCGAATCCTGAGTCCCCCATGGCTGGTGGGCACATTGTTCCGAATCCTGAGTCCGCCATGGCTGGTGGGCGCATTGCCACTGAGTGCTGAGGGTCAGGGAGCAAGGAGGCGGGAGGAGCAAGTGCTCCAGCTGGAGACCCGGGCCCAGTGAGCAGGAAGGGGGTGCAGAGGGCTCCCTCCTCGCCCCTCCTGCCCAGCGCAGCCCCTGCCCGGACAGACTGCCGCCTTGCCGTGATCTTTCCCGTCTGGCTTCCTTCCAGAATGTCACCGAGAAACAAAAGGCTTGCGAGACGGACCTGGCCAAGGCGGAGCCGGCCCTGCTGGCCGCGCAGGAAGCGCTGGACACTCTGAACAAGGTGAGAGAAGCAACAGGGACGCGGCCCGGCCACAGCGCGGGGAGGAAGGCCCCTGGCGGCCGGCGGGGCTCCCCCGCGGCAGTTCCTGGGATCGGCAGTCCCATCTGTCGTTTGCAGAACAACCTGACGGAGCTGAAGTCCTTCGGGTCACCGCCGGACGCCGTGGTCAACGTCACGGCCGCCGTCATGATTCTGACCGCGCCCGGGGGCAAGATCCCCAAGGACAAGAGCTGGAAGGCCGCGAAGATCATGATGGGCAAAGTGGACAACTTCCTGGACTCCTTGAAGAAGTTCGACAAGGAGCACATCCCCGAGGCCTGCCTGAAGGCCTTCAAGTGAGCGGGCTCCGCCGCCTGGGGTTCGGTTCCATTCCTGGGCCTGCCCGGAGCCCCCTGCAGGCGCTGGGAGGTCCGGCATCTCGCCCGCTCGCCGGGGTGGGGCAGGGTCCCCGCGCAGAACCAGGTGGAACCCCGCAGCTGACAGGGGCGCCTGGACACCCGGCTGGCAGTGCTGCCTCTGGAGGGGGGCTTGGGAGGGGCGTGGGGGGACTACCACGTCGTCCCCATAAATTCCAGTGCACTAGCCTCCCCTTGTAAACACTCCAGACCCACTGTCCGCACCCGGACACCCCCTGGCAACCCAGCCCCAGGGTCTGCTTGACCCTGACTGAGAAGGAGCCGCACCATAGACACAGACCACAGTGTGGGGGAGGCAGGGGGCGGGAGCGGGGAGCAGGAGGGGGTCAGTGGGGGGGAAGGAGGGACATCTGTAATACAGTCAACAATAAAAAATGAGAGAGCTACACCCATGACCCCAGTGACCCCAGGTGAGACCCCAGCATCTCCCAGCTCCGGTCTGTTGAGGAAGAGATGTTTGCTGAGTGAATAGTTTACAGTGTAAGAGAAAAGACAAAAGAGCCCTCGCAGCCCCCACCCCCACCCCCGGGGAGCGACTGATCTCAGCATGTAGGGGATTTTGGTCTTTTATCTAAAGTTTTTCTCCAGAGTTGAAATAATCCTGTATAGATGCAACTATTTGTTCTGCCTTTATTGTTTCTAGGTAACATTGTTGAGAGGGGAAGTTTTCCTCGTGTTATTTTATTATTACTTGTGTTGTTCATCCTCACCCCAGGATATTTTTCTATTGATTTTTAGAGAGGGGGGAAGGGAAGGAGGGAGGGAGACACATCAATTGGTTGCCTCCTGCATGATCCCCACCAGGGCTGGGATCGAACCTGCAACCCAGGTATGTGTCTTTGACCGGGAATCAAACCCAAGACCCTTCAGTTCATGGGCCAGTGTTCTAACCACTGAGCACACAGGCCTGCCTGCCTTTCCTTCCTCTGGGACGTGGGCCTTAAATCACTGGCCCCCCGGCCCCCTCACACCCCACATTACACTCCAGGGGCCAGAATTATGTGTTTCATTCTTCCTTCTCCTCCCTGTAATCATTAAGATTTAAAAAAGAAAGTCAGCCCTGGCCGGTTTTGCTCAGTGGTTAGACCATCAGCCTGCGGACCAGGGAGTCCCGGGTTCAACTCCGGTCAAGGGCATGTACCTCCGTTGCAGTTCGTCCCCGGCCCTGGTTGGGGTCGTGCAGGTGGCAACCAATCGATGTGTCCCTCTCGCATCGATGTTTCTCTCTCTCTCTCTCCCACTCTGTCTGAAGATAAATGTAAAACATATATATCTATCCTTGGGTGAGGATTAAAAATAAATAAACTCTCACTGCTATGCCTGTGGGGAGCGGCCAGAGCCACGCACAGGGCGGAGCCCGGGTGGGAGGAGACTGGTCAGGCCGCTGTCCTGCGGAGCCCAGGCCAGCGCCCTGTCCCCTCTGCAGGCCCTACCAAGGCAACCCGACCTTCGACCCCGAGTTCATTCGCTCCAAGTCCACGGCAGCCGCGGGCCTGTGCTCCTGGTGCATCAACATCGTGCGCTTCTACGAGGTGTACTGCGACGTGGCGCCCAAGAGGCAGGCGCTGGAGGAGGCCAACGCAGAGCTGGCCGAGGCCCAGGACAAGCTGACGCGGATCAAAAACAAGATCGCCGTGAGTGCCCGCCCGTGCCAGCCACGCCTGGTGGGGGGCCCGTGTCTCTGGAAAGGGGTCGCCCCGGCCTCAGCTGGGGAATCGCTCAGCAGCGCGGGAGAACGCACGTGGGTGGCCGCAGGGACCCTGTCCCCCGGGGCCGCTGTGTGTCCGGTGCTCGTGGGCAGCCGGCCACCGCCCAGCCCTCCCAGGTGGCGGCTGCTCTGTCCACGCCAGGACCCTCCATCCCGTTTTTCCAGGAACTCAACGCCAACCTCAGCAACCTGACCTCAGCCTTTGAGAAAGCGACGGCCGAGAAAATCAAGTGCCAACAGGAGGCTGACGCCACCAACAGGGTCATCTCTCTGGCCAACAGGTAGCTGGCGCCGCCCCGGCCACCCCTCCTGCCCTTTAGACCCCCAAAAGGGCCGGGCCCTCAGAACGACCTCTGCAGGAGGAGGGCTAAGCCCGAGGTGCATCCACTGTCCGAGCGCAGTCCTGGGGTAACAGGGTGACCAGCTCCTGACCGAGTCCCCAGCTCCTGGAGGACCCTGCACATTCCTCGACCTTCAGGAACGCGACCTCTCGCAGTACAGGACCCCGAGTCCCCCGAGGCCCCCGGCCCGCCTGAGATGCTGGCTCGGGCAGAGTTCACTTCCATCCCGCTGTCCGGGGGCCACGGGGCTGGGGGGGGCTGCTGCCATCTCAGGTTGTTTTGTGTCCCGTGCCCGTGGGCTCTGGAGCTGGCTGTCGTGTGGGAGCATGATGGGAGCCACCTCTGTCCTTTAGAAGTTCTGAGTGGTGCCTGGCTGGCGTGGCTCCGTGGATGGAGCGTCGTCCCAGGGACTGAGAGGTCCCCGTGTGATTCCCGGTCAGGGCACATGCCCGGTGTGCAGGCTCGATGACCAGTAGGGGTCGTGCAGAGGCAGCCAATCGATGTTTCTCTCATTGATGTTTGTATCTCTCTCCAAAAAAAAAAAAAAAAGTTCCGAGTTGCCACCTTAAAACACTACGAAGAAACAAGTGAAATTGATTGCGATACTTTCGTATTTTATTGAACCCCAAATCTGACCGTTCTGACAAGGGGTTAGCAGAAGAATGAGCAGCGAGGCCCCTTGCATGCCTGCTGCAGCCCGAGCCCTCAGGACCCCGGCGTGTTTGGCCACCGCCGCCTGCGCGGGACCGGCCGCGTCTGGGCGCTGCCCGCCGCGCGCCAGGCTGCCCTCGCCGGTGCACAGCCTGGAGCTCTCTTCTGGTCCCACAAGCGAGCTCGGAGCCTCGGAGCGCTGATGCACCTGTTCTAGGGCGTGGCTTCCAGCTGTATTTTCTCCTCCCCGTGGCTGGCGACCACTGAATGGTCGTTGTTAGGGTGACACGGGGACCCGGGGAGACCCCCAGACTGCACGAGACTGGCCCCCGAGGGGTGCTGGGGAAGTAGGGCTGCTTGGGCGACGCTGCAGACAGACCCCAGTGGGCCGGATCAGGCAGCCTGTGCTTCCGACAAACGCATGTCGACGCTCTGGGACTCGTGGCGTGCCATCGAGGCTCAGGGACCCGTCCTGGGGCCGCTGCCCGAGCAGCCCGAGGCCGCCGGGGGGCGTGTGCTCAGTGGGGTCTCCGCCCCGCACGTGGGTGAGTGGTCACGGCGTCGGTGTCGCTGTGGCACCACACACGGCCTGGGGACGGGAGCTCGGCGTTCCCAGGTGCCTGCCTCCAGAAAGCCTCCGTGTTGCTCCCCTAAAGCGTGTATTCCCCAAACTTTCCCCGAAGCGTGTTCACGGTCGAAGCAAAGGGAGGCCGTGCCAGGTTGGGGTTCCCGGGGCGCGAGGTGGGGCCCACCCGCCTTGCTCCTCGTCTCTGAGCCCGCGGCCTCGGCCCCCGTAGGCTGGTGGGAGGTCTGGCGTCTGAGAACGTCCGCTGGGCCGAGTCGGTGGAGAGCTACACGTCCCAGGGGGTCACCCTGTGCGGGGACGTCCTGCTGATCTCCGCCTTCGTGTCCTACGTGGGCTACTTCACCAAGAGGTACCGCAGCGAGCTGCTGGACAAGTTCTGGATCCCCTACTTGCAACAACTAAAGGTCAGGGTTCATCGCTCCGGAATGGGGGGGTCCCCGAGGGCAGGCGGGCCCCGCCCAATCTCCCGTTCAGTCCTGAGACTGAGGCCCCGGACGTTCAGGGTCCAGGCGGTGGCCCCGGGTGGCCGAGGCTGACATCCGTCAGGGCTGTGGGAGTGGCCGTCCCCCGAAGGTGGCTGCCACCCCCTGTTGCAGGACCACGGCACCCCCCGAGGAACAGTGCTTCTGCCCCGCAGGTCCCCATCCCCATCACGGAGGGTCTGGACCCCCTGAGCCTGCTGACCGACGATGCGGACGTGGCCACTTGGAACAACCAGGGCCTCCCCAGTGACCGCATGTCCACGGAGAACGCCACCATCCTGTGCAACACGGAGCGGTGGCCTCTCATTGTGGATGCCCAGCTGCAAGGGATCAAATGGATCAAAAACAAATACGGGAAGGAACTGAAGGCCATTCGCCTAGGGCAGAAAAGGTGCCGGCCACCCCCGGGGTGGGGTCCTGAGGCAGGGGTCCCGGGCCGCGCCAGGAACCGCACCTCCGGCGGCTCATGTTTGCTAAACCAGTGGACAGGCCTTTAAATACAAATACTGGCCACAGGCAGGTTTTTTAAAAAGCATCTGGCCCTGGAAAGGGCACCAAGAGTCAAGACTTACACTCAGGGCTCTAAGCCCCCATAACCTGTGGTTCCTGCAGGGGGCAGTGCTGGCCTGGGCCCCAGCCTGGCTCGGCCTGGCCCTTTGCTAGCCTAGCGGCTGCAGGCCAGTCCATTTCTTACCTCTCGTCTCTCGTGGGCTCTGTTTCCTTGCCGCCCACGAGGAACTGGGGCTGCAACCCGGCTGCCTTTCTGTGCAGGGAGGGGGGGGAGCCGAGCGAAAGCTTTTGCCTAAGCGGCTCCGCTTCACTCTCCGCTCCTGGGGTCCCACCGGGTGGTTTACCCGGAAGCTGTGAGCTGCCCCCCAGGGAAGGACAAGTGTCGGAGGGGCCTGGGCTGCGGCTCTCGGTCGCCTCTCCTGCGGTGCCTCCTGGGACCGGCCCTCGCGCCCTCCCCAGGGCTCACGGCCCTCCGCGCTGTGCCCGCAGCTACCTGGACATCATCGAGCACGCCATCGCAGACGGGGACACCCTGCTCATCGAGAACATCGGCGAGACCGTGGAGCCCGTGCTGGACCCGCTCCTGGGCAGAAACACGATTAAAAAGGGAAAGTGAGTTTCGGGGTCCGCCTCCGAGGTCTAGCCCACTGGAGCACCCCGGGGTGCTGAGAGCAGTGCAGGGAACCTCCCTGGCTCTCCTGATGGGCCGCGGGGGCTTCCTCAGAATGCTGCCGGGGTGACGGACCCCAGCTCCACAGGAGACGGGGAACCGGGGGGCCACAGCCGTCGGGAATAAACACACCACTCTATTAGTGACAGCCTCCGTCCTTCACGGTCACACCTTTCTGTCTGTTTCTATTATGCATTTTGCAAATCTTGGGCCTATTTCACTATTTTTAGAATCCAGGTGAAGTTCATTTTCATGTTAAAATTCATTCCTTTGCTAACAGTCGGTCCATTCAGAGAGTTGTGTGACCACCACCTCCACCCAGTCACTGATCATTTCCAGGAGGAGACCCCCATCCCATACAGCAGTCACCCCCCGCCCCCCGCCCCCAGCCCTGGCAACCCCCAACCTGCTGTCCCTGTCTGTGTCCGTGGATTCTCGGGCTTGGACACTTCACATCCGTGGGACCACACGCCATGTGGCCTTTCGTGTCTGGCTGCTCTCACTCGGCATCACCTGGTCAAGGGCCATCCACGTGTCGTGGGTGTCCCCGTTCTGGCCGAGTGAGTGTCCATTGAGTGGATGGCGGCGTTGTGTTTCTCTGGGCGTTGGCTGATACCCTGAGCTTGTTCTCATATAGAGACATCCAATGGGCGTAAGAAATGTTCGTGTCCGCATCGACGTGAGCTGCCTCTGGGTGCAGAGGGGCCCGCAGAAGCCCAGAGCAGAGGCGGCAAGTAGACAGCCGAGGTCTGGACTCCAGGGGGCCTGGCTAGTGTGCTGATGCCCAGAGGGTGGCGCTCGGCCCCAAAAAGTGAGCTTGGCCAGGAAGAGGTGGGCAGAGCCGGCTCAGCCCTGGGCCTTCTGGACAGTGCCGTGCCCTGGGTTGGGATGCTGTGTCTTCTCGTGTTAAGGGCTTTGGGGCGGAGCCCCGGGCGGCCGAGTGGTTCTGCCGAGACCCCAGGTGAGTCTGACCTGCAGCCAGCTGGTGAACACTTTGGTAAAGAGCAGAGCAAACTGGTGTACCGTGTCGGCGAGATACCAGAGACGCACAGCCGAGTTGTAAAGGGGCCCTTTGTTCACCGGCGGGCTGGGGGGCTCTCCCCAAGTCCTCAGCAGCCCGCCTTCTTTGTTGCCCGCTTTTAAAGGCACACACTATAGAAAAAAACCCACATTCTCTGGGCGCCGTTTTTGGCACCGTGAAGGGGGCTGATGCAGAGAAGGGGAGAGGAGCTTGCTAGAGGTCAGGCGACCGTTCATCTCTCTTCTCTCGTGGTTCCTCTGAGTCTCCCGAGGCCCCTCATTAACCCCTTATCGTCCTAGTTTCTCGGGCTTCTCAAGGCCCTTCTGTTTACAAGAAAGAGTCGGCAGGCGTGTACGTGCAGTAACTGAGGGTCAGACTGGAGTTATTCCAGAACCACCCAGACACAGAGCGGCTGCGTCGTGGGGAAGGGCCAGGGAGGAGGGAGCCAGGGAGGGCAGGTGCCTCCCCTGGGACGGGGGAGGGATGCAGGGGGCTGCTGGGGTAGGGACAGCGCAGCCAGGGTGGACGGTGGGCTGTGTCTGTTGCTCTCACGCCTCGGGGGAGGCCCCTGACCCCCTCCTGCTCCGACCGCAGGTTCATTAAGATTGGCGACAAGGAGGTGGAGTACCACCCCGAGTTCCGCCTCATCCTGCACACCAAGTACTTCAACCCCCACTACAAGCCCGAGATGCAGGCCCAGTGCACCCTCATCAACTTCCTGGTCACCAGGGACGGCCTCGAGGACCAGCTCTTGGCCGCTGTGGTGGCCAAAGAGCGCCCGGACCTGGAGCAGCTGAAGGTGCGGGCGCCTGGAGGGGGGCAGGCCACCGAGGCTCCCGGCCCGCGGCCGCGCTGGGAGGGGCCTGGCTTGTCACACTGAACTGTACTTCGTGCAGTAGAGTCCCTTCTTCCCTGGCCGCCCTGTCGTGTCACCCAATCAGAGGGCAGCTTCGGTGAATGACTGGGGGTCAGTGGCGCCCCAGCGGCCTGAAGCATCACCTGGCCGCCAGCCGTGTGTGCGCGTCACAGCCGTGTGCCGTCAGCCGTACCCGGCTCAGAGGGGGCCACCCCTCACTCCTCCCAGGTCCCAGGCCCTGGCCGATGACGGGCAGCGGCAGGGGCAGGGCAGGCACTGTACTGTGTGGGCCCCTCCAGCCGGCTTCCCACAGGCTGGCCGCTCTCTCCTTCCAGGCCTGGGCTCCAGTGCCGGGCTGCGGGGGGGGACCGTGCCCACCACGGGCTGTGGAGGGGGAGGACCGTGCCCACCACAGGCTATGGAGGAGGGACCGTGCCCACCACGGGCTGCGGAGGGGGGGGACCGTGCCCACCACGGGCTATGGAGGAGGGACCGTGCCCACCGCGGGCTGCGGAGGGGGGGACCGTGCCCACCACGGGCTGTGGAGGGGGGGGACCGTGCCCACCACGGGCTATGGAGGAGGGACCGTGCCCACCACGGGCTGCGGGGGGGGGGGACCGTGCCCACCACTGGTTTCCCGTCCTGGTCTCTGCCCCTCCTGCAGGCAAACCTCACCAAGTCTCAGAACGAATTTAAAATCGTTCTGAAAGAGCTGGAGGACTCCCTGCTGGCTCGTCTGTCGGCCGCCTCGGGGAACTTTCTGGGAGACACGGCCCTGGTGGAGAATCTGGAGACCACCAAACACACAGCCAGTGAGATCGAGGAAAAGGTGAACCGAGTCCGGGGCTAGAGCACGCAGGGTTGGCAGCTGGCCCCCGGGCAGAGGGCCGGCCAGCACCCCGGCCGTCTGCCGAGAGCCCCCCCCACGGCCTCCGAGGGAGCCGGAGCTCTGGACGGGGTGGCTGGGCACCCCTGCTCCCCGGCGTCGTCCCCCTGCTGGCTTCCCTCCAGCCTGTCTGTGTGCAGGTGAAAGAGGCGAAGGTCACAGAGGTGAAGATCAACGAGGCCAGAGAGAACTACCGGCCGGCCGCCGAGAGGGCGTCCCTGCTCTACTTCATCCTGAACGACCTCAACAAGATCAACCCCATCTACCAGTTCTCCCTCAAGGTGCGGGGCCGGGCCGGCGGTGCGGAGGCCAGCGAGGGCAGGGGCTGCGGCCGGTGCGGAGGCCAGCGAGGGCAGGGTCTGCGGCCGGCCGTCCCAGCCCTCAAGCCTCCCGCGCCTCGGCCCCGCCCAGGCCTTCAACGTGGTCTTCGAGAAAGCCATCCAGAAGACCCCCCCCTCCGACGAGGTCCGCCAGCGGGTGATCAACCTGACCGACGAGATCACCTACTCCGTGTACGAGTACACGGCCCGCGGGCTCTTCGAGCGGGACAAACTCATCTTCCTGGCCCAGGTCACATTCCAGGTGACCGCCCCGGGGCGCGGGCTTGTCGGACGGGGACTGACTTCGAGTGGACGGGGTCTCCCTTTGGGGTGAGGGGAAAGGCCTGGGCTCGGACAGTGCTGATGGTCACACAACAATGTAAATGTGCTAAATGCCGATTTAAAACAACAAGACAATCCAAGCCCTGGCCGCTGTGGCTCGGCCGGACGAGTGTCGTCCGGTGCACTGAGAAGTCGCCGGTTTGAGTCCCGGTCTGGGCTCAGGTGCACATGGGAGACGCCTGATCGATGTTTCTCACCCACATCAATGTTTCTCTCTCTCTCCCTCTCCCTTCCTCTCTCTCCCTAAAAAAAAAGAAAAAATTTCAGTAACAGATTAATAAAACACAAGGTGGCCCTGGCCGGTTTGGCTCAGCGGTTAGAGCGTCGGCCTGCGGTCCGGAGAGACCCGGGTTCGGTTCCCGCTAAGGGCGCGTACCTTGGTTGCAGTTTGTCCCCGGCCCTGGTTGGTTGTGCGGGTGGCAGCCACTCGATGTGTTCCTTTCACACCGATGTTTCCCTCTCTCTCTCTCTGTGTTCCTCTCTCTCCCTCCCACTCTATCTGCGCAAAAAATGGAAAAATGTCCTCGGGTGAGGATAAAAAAAAAACAAAAAAAAACGCAAGGTGAAGACAAAGTTTTGCCCCACGGGGGGGGGGGGGCGGTGCTGGCCCTGCGGCGTGGGCCCTGGGCTCCCCCGCCCCTCCCGCCAGGGGCTGGGCGCTGAGCGGCCTCCGTGCCCGTAGGTCTTGTCCATGAAGAAGGAGCTGAACCCGGTGGAGCTGGACTTCCTCCTGCGCTTCCCTTTCAAGGCCGGGGTCGTGTCTCCCGTGGACTTCCTGCTGAACCAGGGGTGGGGCGGCATCAAGGTGGGTGGTCAGACTCGGACAGGTCCTCTTTGCCCTCTGCCACGGGGGACGCACCGGCAGGGACATTCGGGGAGACCCCAGGCCCAGGGGGAGGCCCAGAGCGATGGCCACCTGCCCGCCAGTTCAAGGGGAGCGCTGGTCTCCTGTCCCAACAGTGACAGTCCTGTCCCTGCACATGTCTGCCCAGAGCTGCTCCCCAGCAGGCCCAGGGCGAGCCCAGGGCCCCCCCACCCCCCAGACCCCACCTCCAGCTTTCAGGCCCAGGGCGAGCCCAGACCCCACCCCCACCCCCCAGACCCCACCCCCACCCCAGACCCCACCACCAGCTTCCAGGCCCAGGGTGAGTCCAGGCCCCACCCCCGCCCCCCAGACCCCACCTCCAGCTTCCAGGCCCAGGGCGAGCCCAGGCCCCCCCGCCCCCCAGACCCCACCTCCAGCTTCCAGACCCAGGGCGAGCCCAGGCCCCCCCGCCCCCCAGACCCCACCTCCCGTTTCCAGGAAAATGCAAAGTGTCGAGGTTACCCCTCGGACTCCTGGGCTCACACACTCAGGGGCCTTGCTATCTCTGTTCACAAAGACCTGAGGGAGGTCGTCCCCAGCGGTGAGACAGGCCCCTGACCCAGACCCTCTGGAGAAGCGGCCAGAGTCCTGTGCTGGAGCAGACGCCTCCTCCCAGGGTCCCACCGCTGCCCCGGTTTGCCGTGGCCCGTGGTCTTAGTGACAGCCATGCTGGTCCTCCCAGGGATGCTGGGGGGGGGGGGACCAGGGAGAACAGGAGGGGCTGTCTGCCCCCAGGCCCTCTCGGAGATGGATGAGTTCAAAAACCTGGACAGCGACATCGAAGGGTCAGCCAAGCGGTGGAAGAAGCTGGTGGAGTCGGAGGCCCCGGAGAAGGAGGTGTTCCCCAAGGAGTGGAAGAACAAGACAGCTTTGCAGAAGCTGTGCATGGTGCGGTGCATGAGGCCCGACCGCATGACCTACGCCATCAAGTGAGTGTCCACCGGCCGGCGTCGGGGAGGGCGCTGTCCCCAGCGCCACAGCAACCGCCACCAGCCCTGCCACCCAGCCCCGTGAGGGCTCCGGGAAGTGGGGCCCAGAGGAGCCGACGCTGGCCTGTGCCCGGGGCGGGCGGGGTCCCCCCTCTGCCTGATTCCGCGTCTGAGCTCTTGGGGTCTCACCAGGTGGTGGGGGGACCCTTGGCCTCCGCTCGCCTGAATGGAGAGGGCACCGGGGTCAGATGGTGGAGAAGCAGACCCCCCAGGGGCCTCGAGGTGATGAGAAGTGTGGGCACTTGGCTCCCTGCCCCCCGACGGAGCCCTCGGCGCTGCGGGCTGTCCCGCCGCGGCCACAGCTGAAGGGCCTCTCCTCCCGGTTCGGCTCCTTGGAAGAGCACTTCTCCCCGTGAGCGAGCTCTGTGGACGCGGAGCCCCTCCACGTGGCGCCTCATCGCCTGGCCTGGGGCTCCTCTCGAGCCCCCGCTGGGTCTGTCCTCACCGAGGGGCCCGGGGCCCCGGGGCAGACGCGATGGGGACACCCCTCCTCGCCCAGGGGGCACCTCTTGACCCACCGCCCCCGTTGGAGGACGGGGACGGAGCTGTCACGGGAGGAGGCGGCCTGGGCCCGTCACCCAGGGTCAAGGGTGGCATCTTGGCTTTCTCTGTCCCAGCAGCCCCAAGGCATCCACATGTCCCCAAAGAGGCCGCGTCCCTGAGAGAGGCCCCCCCGCAGGGCAGAGGCCTGGCTCCCACCCAATGGGATTCACAGATGTTTCTGTTTTGCTTTGTTTTCCTGGATTAAGAGGAAGCGAACCAGGGGGGTAGGGGTGTGGGGAGGAAGGGGTGGAGGGAAACCAGGCGTCTTGGTCCCCGGGACAGTGGTGACCGGGACAGTGGTGACCAGGACAGTGGTATAGCTGGGCCCAGGGAGGAAGCGGGAAAACGGGCCAGCATCCCGGGAAAGGTCAAGGCCAAGGGCACCCCACCCTCACGTGGGGACCACCACCTGCTGGGGGTCCTGCTGGGGCTGGGGAGCACATTTGGGTGTCCAGGGTTTTTTTCTTGTTGTTAATCCTCACCCGAGGACTTTTTTCCCATTGATTTTTAGAGACCGTGGGAGGGAGGGAGGAAGGGAAAGAGAGAGAGAAACATGGATGTGAGAGACACATCGATTGGTTGTCTCCAGCACGCACCCTGCGGTGGGGGGAGGGGGCAATCGGACCTGCAACCCAGGTGTGTGCCTTGACCAGGAATCGAACCCGAGACCCTCCCGTGCACCGGCCAGGGCAGGTGCCGGCTGGAGAGCAGCCGAGCTAACACACATGGAGCCTCGCGCGGCCTGAGGGAGGAGCCGAGCACTGGTCCTGTGAGCGCCGTGGCGTGGGGGACCCCAAGGCCAGTGCACCCCGGCGGGCTCTGGGGCCCTGCAGGCGGGGAAAGCAGGTGGCCTCCCTCCTTAGCCAGGGAGTGTGGCCGAAAGCAAGGAAGTCCCGACCGACAGGGAAGGGTGCTGGTGAGCACTCACCATGGAGGTGCCGCCCGCCGGCGCGTGAACGCACGCCCTCCAGCAGCCCCTTGGGCAGGCGCTGTCATGGCCCAGGGAGGGGGTAACGCGCCCAGGGTGGGGTGGGGTGCTGGCAACGGGCTCTCAGAACACAGCCTGGTGCAGCCCCGGCCACCGTCTGTGGTGTAGACATGGCCACGGCGGGGGCTAGCGGGCTGCCAGGGTCCCCCGAGCCGCCGGGAGCTGGCTCCCCACGCCTGTGCCCAGGACGCAGCGCTGGGGCAGGGGGGTCACAGGGACCTGGAGAACGCCATCCTGCTGTGCGGCCCGGTAACCTTGGTAACAGCAAAGATGTATCACATTCCCGCCCGGGGCAGGACTTGGCGCATTGCGAGGCCCTTCCCGGACAAGGGTCCTAGAGCTGCTGAGTTCTGAGTCAATTCCAAAAGCCGGAGTGCGCACCGTCGGAGGCCTTGGGAGGAGCCCCACCCCCTCCGCGGTCGGCATTGGCCCAGGAACCCAGAGGCCGGCGAAGGCCAGAGCAGGGGGTGAACACAGACGGGGTGCCGGGGGTTAGGGTGGGAGGGCCCGCCAGGCGCTGGCCCGCGGGCTCTGGGTGAACCAGGAAGGAACAGGCCCTCCTGCTGGAGGGTGAGCAGGCCCTGCCCGGGACGCTGTCCTGTTTAACACGGCTGCGCGGCGCGATCCTGCCCGTTTCACCTCCCATGATTCATTCGGAGCCTAGTGAGCCGGGCCACCGGCGATCACAGGAGCGGAAGGTCGCCCAGACAACACTGGATTTCCCACAAGAGGGGCCTCGCCCTGGCCGGTGCGGCCCCGCGGTTAGAGCGCCAGCCCTCGGACCGAAGGGTCATGGGTTCAATTCCCGGTCAAGAGCATGTACCTGGGTTGCAGGTTTGACCCCTGGCCCCGGTCTGAGTCATATGGGAGGAAACCAGTCCATGTGTCTTCTCGCATTGATGTTTTTCTTTCTCTCCCTTCCACTCTCTCTAAAAACCAACGGGAGCCCGGCCAGTGTGGCTCAGTGGTGGAGCGTCAACCTACGCACCAAGCGGTCGCCGGTTCAATTCCCGGTCAGGGCACATGCCCAGGTTGTGGGCCCGATCCCCAGTGGGGGGCACGCAGGAGGCAGCCAGTCCATGTGTCTTCTCTCATCGATGTTTTTTCTTTCTCTCCCTTCCACTCTCTCTAAAAACCAATGGGAGCCCTGGCCGGTTTGGCTCAGCGGTTAGAGCGTCGGCCTGCGGTCCGGAGAGATCCGGGTTTGGTTCCCGCTAAGGGCATGTACCTTGGTTGCAGTTTGTCCCCGGCCCTGGTTGGGTCGTGTGGGTGGCAGCCACTCGATGTGTCCCTTTCACGTCGATGTTTCTCTCTCTCTCTCTCCCTCTCCCTCTATCTGAACAAAATATCGAAAAATGTCCTCGGGTGAGGATAAAAAAAATAAAATAAAATAAAAACCAATGGGAGCCCGGCCAGTGTGGCTCAGTGGTTGAGCGTCAACCCACGCACCGAGCGGTCACCGGTTCGATTCCCGGTCAGGGCACATGCCCAGGTTGTGGGCCTGATCCCCAGTGGGGGGTACATAGGAGGCGGCCAGTCGATGTTCTCTCTCATCGATGTTTCTCTCTCTCTCTCTAAAAATTAATAAAGAAAAAAATTTTTTTAATAAAAATCAATGGGAAAAGATCCTCAGGTGAGGATTAACATAAATAAATAAAGAGGGGCCGCGACTGACCCGGGGCGCACAGGGTCAAGAAGGGGAGTCTGGGCTTGGGGGGGTGCTTATGGACAGAGACGTGTTAGGTAAAGTCCGTCCCTTTCCTGTGGTTTTCGGATCCACGCTGGACGGTCCTTGAAGGAAACGGCTGTGATTCCAGCTCCTCCCTCCTCACCGGTCCCCAGCCCTGCGCCCGTGCGGCCGGGGACGTGGCCAGAGCGCCCAGCTCCCTCTACGTTCTGCTCCGTCTTGCTGCCCTTGTCTGGACAGCAGATGGGAATGTGTGGGGTACCGGAGCCCGAGAAACGGAGCCCTTCCGTGGGAGCACTCGGCCCCGAGGCATGGGCCCCCGGTGCGTCCTGAGCACCGGTCCCGCTGCGGCCGGTGTTCCCGCCCGGGTGACCGTCCATGCCTTTGGAAACAGGCAGCTCGGGCTCCCGGGACCTCCCACCTGCACACACGGCCGCTCCGAGGAAGAGCGTGAGGGAGCGGGGTGCCCAGAGCCAATGCGGTCGAAGTGGAAAGCATGTGCCCTCACGTGCCCTCCCCCGGCCACGCTGACCACGCGCGTCTCCTCAGGAACTTCGTGGAGGAGAAGATGGGCAGCAAGTTCGTGGAGGGCCGGAGCATGGAGTTCTCCAAGTCCTACGAGGAGAGCAGCCCCTCCACTCCCATCTTCTTCATCCTGTCGCCGGGGGTCGACCCCCTGAAAGATGTGGAGGCCCTGGGTGAGTGCCGCTGGCCGCGCGGCCTGTCGCCAGGAAACGCAAACCACACCACGGGACATGACAGCTGACGCCCCCTGGGTGGTCATCGTCAGAAACCGGGAAACGGCCCGCACTGGTGGAGGGGGAAACTGAGCCCGGGTGCCTGCTGGTGGGAATGTGCAGTGGAACAGCCGCTGTGGGAGATGGTGCGGCGGCTCCTCCGTAAGTCACTCAGAATCACACCTGACCCAGCAACTCCACGCCTGGGCACCGGCCCCATAGGGACTAACACAGGTGTTCAAACAAGTGCTTTAGTTCATTCCCAGTGGCCAAAAGGCAGGTGCAACCCAAGGGTCCATCCACTGATGAAAGAATAATCACAATGGGATGATCCACACAGTGGAATATTACTCAGCCATGAAAAAGGAGTGGAGCACGTGTACACACACACACACACACACACACACACACACACACTCTACCCCACAGGTAAACCTTGGAAACATTATGCCAAGGGGATGAAGCCAGACACAGAGGCCCTGTATTACGATGCCATTTATCTGGAAAATCTCAAATCAGTACATCCACAGACAGGAGACAGATCAGTGGCTGCAGGGGGCTGGGTGGACAGTAGCTGTTTAATGGATAGGGGTTTCCTCCTGGGCTGATGAGAATGTTCTGGAACCAGAGAGAGGGCGGCACAGCGAGCAAATGTGTTGAATGTCCGAGTCGTGCACGTTGAGACGGAATTGAAAACGGTGACTCTGGAGCTGCGTGTGTTCGATCACACGCGTAGGGAACCTGTGGGACTCCCAGCCGTGGGTCCCAGGGCATCGGCCTTTGTCAGTCAGTCGTCGCTGAGCTTTTCCCGGTTTTCTTTCCTTTAGGGAAAAAGCTGGGGTTTACCATCGACAACGGGAAACTCCACAACGTGTCCCTGGGGCAAGGTCAGGAGGTGGTGGCCGAGAACGCTCTGGATGTGGCGGCAGAGAAGGGACACTGGGTCATCCTGCAGGTACGGGCACCGCCTCCAGGATGAGGGCTTCCACACCGGTGGGGTTGGGGGGGCATCAGCCTGGGGCCTGAAAGGCAGCGGGTCGTGGGGCTCAAGGTCACAAACAGGCAGGAGGCGCCCACCCCAAGGTCGGCTCTGCCCGGGCCAGCCGGGTGGCATGGGGCGTCGGGGCTGCCAGGTGACAGTGTGGACTCGTCAGTGTAAGAGAGACACGGGCTTCATGCTAGAGAACCCTAAGAAGGCCTTTAGATATCATTAAACACGAGGGACAGCCTGCCCCTCCTCCCCGAGCCAACGGCCAGGAGGCTGCGCACCCATCATGCTTCGGGTGAACCCCAGCACGACCGTCCATGGTCCCTCCTCCTTCCGGCCGTCCCACTGGCTCCTTCAGGCCGCCCGGCTCCTGACGACCCCGCAGTGAGGCTGACACAACCCACGGGGCCTCGGCTGGTCACTTCTTTACCCTGACCTCCCGGAGGAGGCTGGGGCCCGTCATCTCAGCCCTGTGCCGGCGGGAGGGGCTTGTTCGATAAAGGCCGGAGCCTAGGGTTGACGGAGTAGAATCCACTCTGGGGCTGCAGCCGCTTCGCTGAAACCACCCTGCGTGCCGGCGCCCCGCAAGGGTGGATGGCAGGGTGGGGACGCGGGTTCGGTTAGGAAGGGCCGGCGGGGACGTGGCCCAGTGGCCTGTCCTTGCGGGCCCAGGGCAGGGGAGAGTTCGTGGGCGGACACTAAGCCTAGTCTTGGCCGCAGAACATCCACCTGGTGGCCCGGTGGCTGAGCACGCTGGACAAGAAGGTGGAGCGGTACAGCACAGGCAGCCACGGGGACTACCGCGTGTACATCAGCGCCGAGCCCGCCCCCAGCCCCGACTCCCACATCATCCCCCAGGGCATCCTGGAAAACGCCATCAAGATCACCAACGAGCCGCCCACGGGCATGCACGCCAACCTGCACAAGGCCCTGGACCTATTCAACCAGGTAGGGCAGCCACCCTCCTGTGCCCACGCCCACGGCCTGTCCCCAGTCTGAGCAAATGGAGTCTCCGGGCAAAGCCGAGGCTCAGACTCTGAACTCTGAGGACGCTGCACTCTGGTTCCATCCCCACCATCGCAACGCATGCATGCACGTGCATATGCAAGCACATGCACACATGCTCACACATGCACCCAGGTGCACGCACGCACACACTCATGCACACACATGCGCTCACACATGCACACGTTCTCACATGTGTGCGCTCACACATGCACATATGCACTCACACATGCATGCTCACATGTACGCTCACACATGCATTTACACGTGTGCTCACACATGCACACATTCTCACGTGTGCACTCACATGCACATATGCACGCTCACACATCATGCTCACACATGTGCACTCACACATGTGCACTCATATGCACGCTCACACATGCACTTACATATGCACACTCACGTGCGCACTCACACGTGCATGCTCGCATGTGTGTGTGCTCACACATGTGCACTCACACATGTGTGCTCACACACAAGCCTCACCTAGCACGTCAACATATTCCTAAAAAACGGCATGTGCAGGGGAGAACTGGTCGCGTACGGCTTTATGAAACAGAAATGTATGTGTTCAATCAGTTTCCCGACCTGCACGTCAGCACAGGTGAATGAGGTCTGGTTCCTGGGTCTGTCTGAGCACCTTAGGCAGCGGCCAAGTTCCTCAGGGGGGTTCCCTATGGCCAGTCCCTCTGCTGGGGCCACACTGCCTCCTGGCGCCGACCCCCGTCCTTGCGGCCTCGCCGGGCTCTGTGCTCTGTCCAGGCCCAGGTCTCCCTCCCTCCCCAGCAAGGCCCCACCCGCCCTCCGTGGGAACGCTGCCCCGGCCTCCTGGTCCTCTGCGATGGGGTGCAGGGGCCTCCGCCGGTCTGCTCTGAGGGCCTGTCCCGTTTCTGCCCGGGGTCTTGGCTCACATGGTCCTCCCTCCAGCCTAAACCTGTCCCCAAGCCGCCACCCCTGTCATATCCCTGGCGCCCGCTCCCTTCTGCAAATCCTCAGCACTGATGTCCAGTCTTTACCCCACCGTCTTCCGTTCTGCAGCAGGACTTCCCAGCGCTCACACTTGATCTCTGGATTGGAGTCCAAAGCTTTTATTTTTTTATGTTACTGATTTTTTTAGAGAGAGAGAGAATCATCAATGTGAGAGAGGAACATCGATCGGCTGCCTCCTGCACGCCGCCCACTGCAACCCGGGCATGTGCCCTGCCCGGGAACCGAGCCTCTCAGGCCATGGGGTGATGCTCAGTCCACTGAGCCACACCGGCCGGGCAGAGTCTAAAACGTTTTTGAGGAAGACACCAAGCCCCTGTTCTCCGGGAACACTGAGCAGTGATCTTACAGAGCGCACTGCGCCAGGAACACACAGCTTCCATCTGATTTACTTAGTACATGAAATAATAGACGAAAACGTCTGACTCATCAGCTAAGCCTTCCCCACTGGCTTTGGAAGGACCCACCAAGGTCAGCGTGAAGTCACAGAGAACCGAAGGCAGGAAAAGACCTACAGGTCACACAGCCCCCCTCCAGGCAGTACACACCGTGTGCCTGGGGCGTCGTGGGCACAGGGGGCATTCTAAGCCAGTGTTTGCTAGGCTGAGGCCGACCGCTGAGACCAGGGGGCGTAGGGTCAGCCAGGTGCAGGGGGTCTGGGGACAGGATATGCGTGGGCCTGGGACCCGGAGCAGCTCCCTGGCCAGGGGCACCTGGCTGAGGCCCCCCTCTGTATACTGCTCTCTCCTGGCCCTTCTCTCTGTGGTCGTGCCCATTTGCTAGATGTCTGTCCCCTCGTCCTGGCTCAGGGGGCTCACAGTCAGCGCTGCGCGGACGAGGGTGACGCAGCTGAGCCGCCGGGACCTGTGTCCCGGGGCTGCTGTCTTGGCAAAGACTGATGGTAATCAGTGACATCTCACCGGCCTGACTCCCCGAGTGGGCTGGTCTGCCTGAGCCCCCCTGCCCCACAGCAAGACTGGGCCCATTGTCCCAGAGTGTGGGGTACTCAGCACGTAAGCGGATGAGGAATGCCGGTAATTCATCGCCAGCCCCGAAAGGGCCCGCGCTGGGGGTATTTTATTAGGAAGTCAGTAGTTGGGCTTGTCCTCAGTACGTGAGTGATGAAACGCTTTCGATCTGAGTTCTGAGGGTGCTCTCTCCCAGGAGACGAGAGACGGTCCAGAGCAGGCAATGGCTTTGTCTCCCCCACCCCGACCCCCACCCGCTGTCCACACCCCGCCCACCCCCACCCCCACCCCACCCGCAGCCCCCACCCCACCAGCACCCACTCTGCAGCAGCTGCAGTCGGGGCCCTGGTCCCAGCGGGTGGCTCTGCGGGCCGCCTGACGGTGCCTGCGCCCCCTGCAGGACACCCTGGAGATGTGCACCAAGGAGCTGGAGTTCAAGTGCGTGCTGTTCGCCCTCTGCTACTTCCACGCCGTGGTGGCTGAGAGGCGCAAGTTCGGGCCCCAGGGCTGGAACAGGTCGTACCCCTTCAACAACGGGGACCTCACCATCTCCATCAACGTGCTGTACAACTACCTGGAGGCCAACGCCAAGGTGAGGGTGGGCCATGCCCAGCTGGGACCCCCGCCCGCCCTCTTGTCCTGTCCTCGGTCTGCGCGCAGAGGCCCGTGGGCGCCAGGCCGGGCTGGTCTGCATCTGAGGGTCATCCCGGGCGCGGGCCCCTGGCCGCCACCTCCTCCGTCGGGCAGTGTTTCTGCTTGGCACACTCACAGGGCCAGGTGTCCAGCACCTGAACAGGGAGTCCCCCGGAAACCCAGCACCTTGGGGCGGGCTGAGCCGGGGTGGACGTGGCTGGGGCTCGGTCAGAGCCTGGAGACAGACCCGGGTGTCAGGAGGGAAGACTGGAAGGCTGCCCGTCCTTTTTAAAGAAGAGTCCATGTGCAGACCTCTGGGTGAGGAGCAGCACGCCCCCCGGAAGGCTCTGGGGCCATAGGGCACAAGCGGACTCGGGAGACTCCCATGGCCTGGAGGTGTGACCACGGGGGTGGGCCCCAGCCCCCAGTGAGCAGCCCAGCCCCAGCCGCCGGCCGCAGAACTGGGCGTGGTCCTCCTGCCTCGCTGGGCCTTCTCGGGACCTTCCTCACGGGAGCCCGGGCTCACCCAGCTCCTGCCTCCAGGACCCAGAGGAGACCAAGGCTGTTCCCCCACAGGCCCTGGGCTCCTTTTCCTGTCGCCCCCGAGCAATCGCGCCTCAGCCTGGGGAGAGGGCGGGAGGACAGCAGCTCTCGACTTGCCCAGGAAGGCTCCCCAGAACCCCCTGGGGACAGGGGGCGAAGCAGGCGGGCAGAGCTGGCGTACTCAGAAAGGGCGCTGGTGCCAGGGGCCCGGGGGTGAGCCCGGCTCTGCCCCCTCCCTCGCTGACCTCCCGGAGCCTGGCCTCCAAACTTGGGGGGCTCCATGAGGAAAGGCGGAGAATGCCCGGCCTGGCCTGGGGGCCCTCGCTCAGGACTCCCTCCTGTCCCCCACCCTGTTGGAAGGAGGTGGTGCAGGCCCGGGAAGGGGGCGGCCTCGGGCCAGGGCAGGGACAGGTGAGCCCAGCCCTGCAGTCCGCCCCTTGGGGCAGCCTGGTCAGGGGTCAGCCTCTGATGACCTGTGATGTCACACATCCCCTTGGCCCACAGAGAGGACACTCCCACCCAGCCTAGGCCGCCACCGCGGAGCCACCAGCCCAGACCCTAAGGCGGTGCCGCGGGCCAGGTCATCTGGGCTGGAATGTTGTCTGTTGCCTGATTCCCGGGGAAACCTGGAGGAAGGCCGGGAGGGCCGCAGGGCAGAAGTCATTTCCGGCACCCGGCACCCCTCGTTCTGCAGATGCTCTTGGGGGAGGGGAAGAGGGCAGCCTGGTGTGCAGGGGGTCCCACGGTGGAGGACGGGTCGGAGCGCCCTGCCCCGCAGCCTCCGCAGCACACTGGTCTCGGGCGCTCGTCCAGGAGGAGCGGTGGCGCGAGACTTCCCGAGACGTTCACTGAGACGGTGCCCACTCTGCGGAGTCCAGCTGTGCCCGGTGCGCCTGAGCGGTGGGGGGGCACCAGGCCCCCGCACGCCCTCTGTCCACGCTCCAGGGAGGCGACGGCCAGCAACTTCAGTGGCCATGTCGCCATGCCCCTCGGCCCCGGACACTGACTTGCTCAGACTCTCCGGGGCAGCCTGGGGACAGGCACTCGAGGTCCCATCTGCAGACGTGTGGACGCCAACTGCACCTGTCCCTGGGGAGGACGGCCCGGAGTCAGCTCGCGGCCGGGGGAGGAGAGCCAGTGGGTGGGACTCCGGGGCTGCTGCTGAGCACGCCCAAGACGGCCAGCAGAGGAAGACGGCTGTCGCCACACGACAATTCAGAGAATATTCACATTCTGACTACACACTCGGGAGACCAAATTAGACAACTGATTAATCAGCACATTCTTTTTTTAATTCTCACCCAAGGATACCCTTTTCCCACTTATTTTCAGAGAGTGGGAGGGGGAGGGAGAGAGACACATCAACTGGTTGCCTCCTGCACAACCCCAACCAGGGCTGGGGACCAAACCGCAACCAAGGTACATGCCCTTGGCCAGAATTGAACCTGCGATTCTGGTCTAACCACTGAGCCAAACCGGCCAGGACTGTGCACATTCTTCCTCAATGACCTTCAATTTGCTAGTATTTGGTAAACAGCGGCCCCAGGCAATCCTCAGGGAGAGGCTGTGCAGGCACAGTGCTGGCTGGCAAGCGCCCTGAGGGCCCGAGGGCCCGTGAGGTCCTGTGAGGTCCCCTGAGGTCCGTGAGGTCCCCTGAGGTCCCGTGAGGTCCGTGAGGTCCCGTGAGGTCCCCTGAGATCCCGTGAGGTCCCCTGAGGTCCCGTGAGGTCCCCTGAGGTCCTGTGAGGGCCGGAGGGCCCATGAGGTCCCCAGAGGTCCTCTGAGGTCCGTGAGCCCCGTGCCCATGCTGCCCAGCACAGGACCTGGCCACCAGCCACATGTGACATGCAGCCAGTCGAAACGGGGGTAAATACACCCTGGCTTTCCAAAGCTTGGCATGTGCGCACACACACACACACGCACACACACAAGACAGAACGTAAGGCGTCTCATTGTGTCTACGCTGATACCTCTGGGCTGAGTGGCTGCCAGAACACCGGCAATGGCCCTAGGCTGCCACTTGCGGCTCCCGGGCCCCTGTTGCCGGTGCCTGGAGCATGGGTGCTGGGGAGCCGACTCCCGGCTCTGCCCGGGAGGCTGCAGGGCACGGGCCATGTTTGGGGACGGGTGACGAGGAGCAGGCACCCCCAGCAGCCGGCAGTCACTTGGCTGGGCTTTGGGACCTGGTGGCCGGCACGAGGTGTCTGCGGGGTCCCACGGCTGCCCAGTGGGGTCTTGGCTCCCTGTGCCCTGGGAGCCCAGGTTGTGGGCAGACGGTGGCCCGGAGCTGACTGCACCTCAGAGGCCTGAGGCCCACGCGGGTGAGAGCTGCCGGGCATTCGGAACACGCCGGGCACTCCGGGCCGGGCACTCCCGGTGGGACCCCGAGGAACACCCGCCACCAGGTCTGAGGAACTGGACTCCATGGCCAGAAAGACTCACGGTGCCCGAGTCACAACCCAGTCGGGGCAGAACAAGGCTGCTCTGCAGAACGTGGACGGGGAGGGGCCGAGGCACAGAGGCCCCATGTCTCAGAGCCTGGGCTACAGGAGCGAGGCCCGGGCAGAGGGGCGAGCTGGGGTCAGCACGCACAGCGGGGAGCAGGCCGAGGGCCAGCGGCCGCCCCAGAGGGGAGCCTCAGGCCTGGTGATGAGGGCAGAGGTGACCCTCCGGGCCTGGTGCACGAGGAAGGGCCGCTCCCAGGAGCTGGCCCCCCGCCGACGCAGACAGAAGGGGCAGCCGCACGCTCCCCTCACGGCCTCCGCCCTCCCACCCCAGGTGCCCTGGGACGACCTCCGCTACCTTTTCGGCGAAATCATGTACGGCGGCCACATCACGGACGACTGGGACCGCCGGCTGTGCAGGACCTACCTGATGGAATACATCCGGCCGGAGATGCTGGAGGGGGAGATCCACCTGGCCCCGGGGTTCCAGATCCCCCCCAACCTGGACTACAAGGTGAGCAGCTTCCCCAGGGACGAGCCGCGGACGGAGCACCAGCTCCCTGTGATGCGGCGACAGGACGGAGTATCGCTGAGCAAGACGCCAGGGAGCCAGACGAGAGTTTGAAATGCAGCCTCGGGGGAGGGGAGGGGAGCGGGGGAGCCAAGAAGGGGCGCCCAGGAAGGGGTTGGGGCACTGGGTGTGCAGAGGGCGAGACCTGGGCAGAGCCCTCTGGCAAGGTCCCAGCCCACACCGCTGTGGCCTGGCGGCCTGCTGACCCACCGCCCCTTCTCAGGGTTACCACGAGTACATCAACGAGAACCTGCCCCCCGAGAGCCCCTACCTGTACGGCCTGCACCCCAACGCAGAGATCGGCTTCTTGACGGTCACCTCGGAGAAGCTGTTCCGCACCGTCCTGGAGATGCAGCCCAAGGAGACGGACTCGGGAGCAGGCACCGGGGTGTCTCGTGAAGAGAAGGTAGGCGCCTTGTGATCCACCCGTCAGTGAAGGGCAGGGCCCAGAACCTGGGGCCACCAAGTGAGCCCCTTGGAACCTGTCAGCAACCACACGTGGGTCCCAGCCCAGACCTCGGAATCAGAAACTCCGGGTGGACCCTGAAAGCTGTTCACAGGCCCCAGGGGCGCCGGAGCCGGCTCACGGGCCGAGGGAGGGGCAGGGGCCCTCGGGTGGTCGGACAGGCTCCCGGCAGCCTCCGGGGTTCACGGCCGTCCCCACCGCGCCCTCTGCACACGGAGCCGGCAGGAGGCCCTGGGCAGGGGCCTTACAGGACAGTCCCTCCAGAGCAGCTCGGACGAGGGCCGTGGCTGACCCGTGAGCACCCACAGCAGCGGAAACGCCCAAGGGGGTGAGGGCATTCAGTCCACTCTCACGTGGCCGGTCACCTCTGCCAGTGAGAAGCCTTCGCGCCTTCGCACCCCGTCTGTCTTCTGGACGAGTCTGTTAAACCAGCTGAGGCCCTGGCCGGTGCGGCTCAGCGGTTAGAGCGCCGGCCCGCGGTGCAGAGTCCCGGGTTCGGTGCCCGCTAAGGGCACGTGCCTCGCTTGCAGTTTGTCCCCGGCCCTGGTCGGTTGTGCGGGTGGCAGCCACTCGATGTGTCCCTTTCATGTCAATATTTCTCTCTCTCCCTCCCACTCTGTCTGAATATAAACGCAAACATGTCCTCTGGTGAGGAGAAAAAAAATAAATAAAAACCAGCTAAGTAGCCCAGTCGGTGTGGCTCAGTGGACTGTCATCCCAGGGACTGAGAGGTCCCGGTTTGATTCCTGGTCAGGGCACGTGCCCGGGTTGTGGGCTCCATCCCCAGTGGAGGGCGTGCAGGAGGCGGGTGATGATCGATATTTCTCTCTCACATCGATGTTTCTCTCTCACATCGATGTTTCTCTCTCTCCCTAAAAAAGCAATAAAAATATTTTTAAAAATAAAAATGAAACCTGCCCTGGCCGGTTTGGCTCAGCGGTTAGAGCGTCGACCTGCGGTCCGGAGAGACCCGGGTTCGGTTCCCGCTAAGGGCACGTACCTCGGTTGCAGTTTGTCCCCGGCCCTGGTTGGTCGTGCGGGTGGCAGCCACTCGATGTGTCCCTTCACGTCGATGTTTCTCTCTCTCTCTCCCTTCCTCTCTCTCCCTCCCACTCTATCTGTACAAAAAATGGAAAAATATCCTCGGGTGAGGATAAAAAAAATAAAAATAAAAATGAAACCAGCTAAGTAGTGGGCTTCCCAGCAAACTGACCAAACCCTCGATGGGAAGACCCTCGGTGCCACCCAGCCCCGTGACTGGTTTCCTGGTCTGATGACTGAAACCAGAAGTCTGCTGACGGGCAGGCCTTGCGCCTGCCCGCGTGTGGGCCGGTCCCCACAGGGTCCCTGCAGGGCATCGACAGAGGACGGAGGGTGACCCACAGCGGGACGAAGCGGGTGCCTGTCTGAGGTGCCAAGCTAGGGCGGTGCCCCCGACCACAGCCACGGCCTGGACGAGGGGGCCGGGGCCCTCAGAGCCCGGGGCCAAGGCTCTTCCCCGTGTCGGGTGTGGTCCAGGTTTCCCGGCCCCCCACTGTCCCTGCTCCCGACCCGGGGCTGAGTGGGGCGGGCGCAGGGGCGCTGACGGGGCGCCTGACCCCCAGGTGAAGGCCGTGCTGGACGAGACCCTGGAGAAGACCCCGGAGATGTTCAACATGACCGAGATCATGGCCAAGGCGGCCGAGAAGACGCCCTACGTGGTGGTGGCCTTCCAGGAGTGTGAGCGCATGAACATCCTGACCAACGAGATGCGCCGTTCCCTCAAGGAGCTGAGCCTGGGGCTGAAGGTGAGGGCCCGCGGGGGCTGGGCCCGGGCCGGGAAGCGGGCACCGGCTGACGCACCCCCCGCTGCAGAACCCCCATCGGGCCACTGGGTGCCCAGAGCAGGCCGCGGCGGTCACCCAGGCTGTCCCTGGCGGGAGTGTGGCTGCCGCAGGCACCTGCAGAGGCGCCGGTGAAACCACTGTCACTCACGGCCGCTGCCCTCCTGCCTGCCCCGTGTCCGTCTGTCCTGCAGGGGGAACTGACCATCACGCCGGACATGGAAGACCTGTCCACGGCGCTGTTCTACGACACCGTGCCCGACACGTGGGTGGTGCGGGCCTACCCCTCCATGATGGGCCTGGCGGCCTGGTTCGCCGACCTGCTGCTCCGCATCAGGGTGAGGGCCGCACTCCGGGCCTCGGCCGTCGCCGAGCCCGTGGGAATGTGGCTTCGAGAGGGAGCGTGTCCCCCCCAGAGGTCTGGAGGTCCCGCTGGCCTGGTCCACACCCCACAGGTGCCCGAGAAATGCAGGCCCCTCCTCCAAAGAAAAGGAGGAGCCTGAGGCGGAAGCAGTTCCGGCTCTCGCAACGGGGCGGAAGGGGGCTCAGAAGGCCCAGCGGCAGCCCAGGCCCAGGAGGAGCTGCTGTCTTACACTCTTTGGGTTCTCAAATCCTCCCCAAATGTTCAGCCCACCTCTTTCCCTCCCATTTAAAATGGAGCTAGACATGCCCTGGCTGGTGTGGTCAGTGGTTAGAGTGTCGGCCTGAGGACCAGAGCCATGGGTTCCACTCCCCGTCGAGGGCACATGCCTTGGTTTTGGCTGGGGCCCTGGCCCTGGCCGGGCTGTGCGGGAGGCAACTAGCCGATGTGCCTCCCACGAGGCAACTAGCCGATGTGCCTCCCACATGGCTCCCTCCCCTCCCACTCTTTCTGATGATTAAAATAATAGTTAGTGAACCGGGGCCAGACAGGGAAGCCCGCCCGCCGGCGGTGGCCTGGCCCTCGGCCCGGTGGCCCTGGCCCTGCTGAGGCCAGTCGTCCCACAGGAGCTGGAGGCCTGGACCACGGACTTCGCGCTGCCCACCACCGTGTGGCTGGCCGGCTTCTTCAACCCCCAGTCCTTCCTCACGGCCATCATGCAGTCCACGGCCAGGAAGAACGAGTGGCCGCTGGACAAGATGTGTCTGTCCGTGGAGGTGACCAAGAAGATCAGGGAGGACGTGACGGCCCCACCCCGCGAGGGCTCCTTCGTGTACGGGCTCTTCATGGAAGGTAGGGGCGCCGGCCGCGTGCCTCCAGACTGGCCCTGGCCCACGGGCTGCGCCCTGGGGGAGGGGACAGGCGTCCAGTGGCCCTGAGGCTCAAAGCTCAGAACACAGCAGACGGACGGGGCTCTGAGAAGGTGCTCAGCCGGGTCTGCAGGGGACGGACGGCGCCAGGCAGCCGGCAGGCTCACCTCACCTGAGCACCTGTTCCAAGCCCTCCCGGCCTGGGGCAGGGAGCCCGGGACAGATGTGCACTTGGCAGGTGAGGGGGGGCCAGGAGCCCCTCGGCCACCACTCCTGTCCCAGGCTCACCCCTCTGAGCTGCTGCTGCCCAGGCACAGGTTCCCAGGAAAGGCAGTCCCGGCTGCCCCTCTCCCAGCGAGTGCCCGGCCGCCCGAGGGGCCAGACGTGCCGCAGGATGGGAGAGAGGCCCCCACACATCACTGTCCTGCTCCGGGCGGCCGCACAGGACCGTCGGGCCAGCCATCGCCTCAGCCCCACTCTGAGCTGAGCCCACTCCCGGCCACTTCCACCTGTCCTACTCAGCGAGGGCATCGCCCTCCTGTGAGGGGCCCACTCCCACATCAGCACACACCAGCACAGCAGGTCACCTCCATGTTTATTTTGGAATTACAGACAGGAAACAGAAACGTCACTAACTAGGGCAGAAGTAACAGCAGCCGTTCAGGGACAGCCCGTGTGTGTACGATCACACTGCGTGTGCACACGGGACAGCCGGCGCGGGGGCCAGGGCACCGGTCCCTTGGCTGGAGCGATGGGTGTGTGGAGACGGGCAGCAGGCGAGTTCTGGGACACCGCCCCTGAACAGCGGGCCGCGCAGAGCCGAGCTGTGCCCGGTGACCGAGGGGCACGGGCCATCACACAGCCCCGATGGCATCCCGTCCACAGTCCGTCTGGGCCGTGCACCGGGGGCGCAGCCAGGCGGGGTGGCGGACGCAGGGCCAGGCCTCTCCTTCCGGCCTCCCTCCCTCACTGTGGCGCTGTCCCCACAGGAGCTCGCTGGGACACCCAGACCGGAGTCATCGCTGAAGCGCGGCTGAAGGAGCTGACGCCAGCCATGCCCGTCATCTTCATCAAGGCCATCCCTGTGGACCGCATGGAGACCAAGAACATATATGAGTGTCCCGTGTACAAGACACGCATCCGTGGCCCCACCTACGTCTGGACCTTCAACCTGAAGACCAAGGAGAAGGCGTCCAAGTGGGTGCTGGCGGCCGTGGCGCTCCTGCTGCAGGCGTAGCGGGCAGGCCCACCTCTGGCCGGGTTGTGGGACAGGAGCCGAGGTGCTTCTGTGCTAAGCGATCAGGGCCCATTCAAGCCGTGCGGGGCCCAGCCAGGCGTGGAGGGCAGCGCGGGGTGCGGGCGCATTAAACCTGCAGCCAGAGCCGTGCCTGTCCGAGTCACCTGTGCCCGCCTGTCCCCTGCGCCAGCCTGTCTGCATCTGGTGGCCACCAGGGCCTGGGATGAGCCCCAGGAACCAAATCCCCCAAGTCCTGACTCCCCGGACAGCCAGGCGGGTGGTTCTTCCCACCAGCATCACGGAGGGTCAGGGTGTGACAGCCACAGGCCTCGGCCTGACACCATGCCAGTGCCCGGCTGAGGGGACAGGGCGTCCCTCAAACAGGAGCTGCTGCCTCCCCAGTCCCCTAAAGCACTGTCCTCCTCGGGACGAGCGCCTCCCGGTCACGGCAATGCCCCCACACGCAGAGGCACATCTCCAGGCCACACCTCCCGCACTTGCGGGGACAGGACGCAGGGAGCAGGCTCCGGGGCCAGCCCAGCGGTGTGTCCAGGGAGGCACAAGCTTCCAGCGCCCACAGCTCTCTCTACCTCTGGCAGCGCTGCTGTTGCCTCCCAGTCCCCTGCGCTCCGTGGGTCTGCCCCAGCCTGACATGCAGCCTGGGGCAAGCAGGGCGGGTCCAGGGCTGGTCCGATCCTGCCCTACACAGCCAAGGCCGCTGCTCGGCAGCCAAGAGGCCCCGACTTCCCTGCTCCGATCTGTGCTCCCGGGGATGAGAGACCCTGGACAAGCCCTGGGCCTCTGTCCAGGCCCCTGAGCGCCAGGGAAAGGCTAGGGACCACGGCAGCCCGCGGGGAGGGGCAGTCCGCAGCACACGCCCCTGCACCGGCCGCCAGAGCACCTGCTCCTGAGCCGAGCACGGGGAGGGGGGAGAGCAGCCCAGTGGCCGCCTCTCTGCACTCTGTGGGCTCCCGCCCTGCGGTGCTGACCCTGGGGGTGCCCTGGGACAGACCTGGCTGAGACCTGCAGCCGGGCGGACTGGTAGGAGGGCGATTCTATCTGCCACCGGGGTCCCAGCAGAGCGAAGCCAGCCCGCGGCACCGGTGCGACTCAGCGGCCCAGCTGACGCAGGCGGCCGGCTCCACTGGGGGCTGGCTAGGGCAGGGGGACGCACACGGGGGGCCCACAGGCTGGCACCTTGACGTTGTTAGGCCTAGAAACAGAGTAATGGCAGCCCCTAGGGGTATCCGTCCATGTTCTAAGTTCTACTCGATCTGGCAGTTCAGTAAAAACTCTTCTCCGAGTATCTCAGCCAAACGAAGAGGTCCTAGTAGCCCTAATTCTGAGGCTGATAATTCACAACAATCCTGGGTCCTGGTGGGGCTGGCACGAGGGAGAAAGAAAGCATCCCTCAACGCCCCCTCCCTGGGGCTGAGGACGGGGTCGCTGCAGCCCTTCATTGCAGGCTGCAGGGGACAGGAGGGCCGCTTCAGTCCTCAGCGACACCACCAAATGGGACGGCCCCCCAAGTTTGCCTTCAGAGCCAGAAGTGGTGATTTATTCCCACTACACATTGTGGGAGCTGATGAAATTATCTCCAGACTTCCTGACAGACGCTTTGCCTCTGGGTGCCCCGCCTGGCCTCTGGGTGCCCCCGCCCGGCCTCTGGGTGCCCCCGCCCGGCCTCTGGGTCCCCCGGCGGCAGGAAGACGAGGACGGGCACACCTGTGCACACCTGTAAGCTCCTCCTGCCCCTCTGTGCCCGGCGGGCAGCCAGGGCCGAGGGCTGGGGAGACTGCCGGGACCCCCCCGAAGGTCACTGGCAGAGACAGAGGGGCGGCAGCAGAGGGCAGGCAGGAACTGCTCAAGGGGCCGTGGCTGGTTTGCTCGGGTCCCGCAGAGCCTGGAGGCACGTGAGCACTGTTTACCGAAAGCCTCTCCAGACAGAAGCCCAGGGCCTGCACATTCCTTCGGCTTCTCCGGCCTAACTTCCCGCAGGACAACTCAACTCGCCGGAAGGCCGACAGTGTTCAGGCCCGGCTGTGCGGCCCGGCTGTGCGGCCCCGGCCAGGGCCCTGCAGGCTGCCTGGCCCGGGGGAGGCTGACGAGCCTGTGCAGGCTTGTCCAGGGCCCGGCGTTCCTGGCCGTGAGAGGGAGACTGAGCGGCTGCCCGGCAGGCCCAGCCCAATCTCGCCCCGAGGTGTGGAGAGCAGGCAGCGAGCCTGAAGCCTGTCCCCGGAAACCCGGGAGGACACCTGGCCTTTTATAAATGCCCGGCAGGCGACAGGGCGACAGAAACGCTTTCAGTGAATCCAGTAAAAATGAGGTTCATCCTTCAGCAGATAAGCTTCAAGGGAGAAATGAGGGAGACCAAAGGTCGGACCTGGGCACCACGCCCAGGCAGGGTGTGGCTGTGCCTGAACGCTGAGTGGAAGGCAGCAAGAAATTCAAACAAAATAAAAAATGCAGGTGGCTGGGCCTGGGAACACCCTTCTGGGTGTCTGATGGCAGAGGGCTCTTGCTAACGTCTCACTCAGCTACGATGTCGGTAACGTGTGGGGTTTGCAAGTCTGCACGTTTCAGGGCCCCCGGGCCCACGCTGTGAACACAAGTGCCACACTGAGAAGCACAGCCCTTCACTCTCCTCTCTGACTTGCTCACTCCCGAAGCCCAAAGCCCGACACCCCGCCAGCCCCAGTGTGGCCAGGACAAGTGGGGCCCAGGAGGCGGACCCCACATGGACCATCTGGGGGCGAGGTCGGGTCTGAAGGGAGCTGGAACCCAGAGGGTCACTGGGGACAGGCCCCACCCTGAGGTCAGCACCCTGGTGGGCCCCGCAGCTAACGGTGGCTCCTCCTGGTGGGTGGAGCGTGTCCTGTGGCCGGCTGCCGGCACAGAGAGCATCACGCCTCGGCAGGAGCCCGTCACAGCTCAGGAGACGCAGCCGCGGCCGGAGGTCTGGCTCTGCGATCGGACCCTGGTCCCGGCCCCAGGGCAGCCAGAACCTCCCGGGGCAGGGCGCTTCCTCCGCCCGCTCCCTCTGCCCGAAACCACGCGCTCAGCTTCGAGGAGGGGAACAGAGTGCACCCGTGTCCCCACGGTCACTAGGACCCTGCCCGTGATGCCACTGCTGGCCTGGGACTCGGCGGAGGGGAGGGGACAGGGCTGCCTCACTGAGCATCAGGCGAACAATGGTGATAACCGTCCGTGACCCGAGACACGTGTATGTAACCAGCGAACAGATGGAGCCCTGGGGCTTCTGCGGGAGGCGGGAACCCCAGGCTGGGGCAGAAGGGCCCCCAGGGACCCGGGAGCCGTGCGGTCAGCACGAGACAGCACCTGTCGTCCTCAGAAGAAGTTCTTAATCAGGGGCGTCACCATCTTCACCCACAGCTGCACGTGCCGACTCGGCTGCTCGAAGGTGGCGGAGGACACCACACCTGACCTCAGGTAGAGCCGCCCCTGCTCCTAGGAGGAGGACAGACAGGAGTTAGGTCTCCTCCCGCACCAGGGGCGCGGCTGCAGCTCCCCCTAAAACACTCCCAGAGCAGCTCAGCAGCCGTGCTCCTCTGGGGACCGAGGCGCACGGACGCCATCCGGAGTTGAAGCAACATGGCTGGTGGGAAAAGTACTTAAAAGTTCACTCTCGCCAACAGATACTGCCCACTGAGGATTCTTTTTTCTTTTCTTTTTTTATCCTCACCCGAGGACATTTTTTTCCATTTTTTTGTTCAGATAGAGTGGGAGGGAGAGAGAGAGAGAGAAACATCAATGTGAAAGGGACACATCGAGTGGCTGCCACCCACATGACCCAACCAGGGCCGGGCACAAACTGCAACCGAGGTACGTGCCCTTAGCGGGAACCGAACCCGGGTCTCTCTGGACTGCAGGCGGACGCTCCAACCGCTGAGCCAAACCGGCCAGGGCTGAGGATTATTTTCAAATGAAACGTTACTCTTCTTCCCTCAAACTGGTGAGAACGTCACAGCACATCAGCCGGTGCCGACGCCGGCGGGCAGGGCTCCGCGCACAGCCAAGCGGGGAGACTCCGTGGAGACCGCTGGCGGCGGGTCCCAGCCCTGGGAAGAGCCCCTGCAGGACTTGACCCACAGGAGAGTCCACACCGAGGGCAGACAGAGGCCTTCACGCAGCGGCATTCAGAACGAGGACCTGGACACCACCTAAGTGTCTGAGGACCATTAAACATAGCAAACCTGGGGACAAACCAGCTCTCTCCATGTGGTGGCATGTTCTAGAACATTCATCTGGTAACACGGGAAAGTGCACAACATACAGGCAGAAGACGCTGCGTATGAAACGATACCACCTCACCGCCCCGTGCGCTTCCGCAGGGGCCTCCGCGCCCCGTGTGCTTCCGCAGGGGCCTCGCGCCCCTTGGCTCTCAGCTGCCCACCACCCCACTCCCAGGGGGCCCCAGCAGCCCCAGCGATGAAGATGCCCTGCCCGCTGCGGGACCAGCAGCACCACAGAGAACACTGCTGGGGAGTGGGGTGCTCTTCCTTGGGGGCAGGAACGAAGGCCCGACCTGGCAGGCTCCTCTGACCCTGCAGAGCAGGTGCATCTGCCCACAGCGCCCCCGCCTGGGCCGGGACCTCTGCATGCTTCCTGCCGGCTCCTCTGGCCCGGAACCAGCACTCTTGGGCCTGGGTCCCCACGGCCCCTGGATCTGGGCGGACTTTCCTGTCCCAGCTGATCCTTAGGTCCCGGATGCAGCTGCAAGGGACCCGAACCCTGGCTGGTGTGCCTGACAGACAAGCCAGCTGTGGTCTCGGGGTCCGGTGTGCGAGGCCCCACAGACCGACTCCAGTTTTGTGTTTTCAATGACTGTGCAGCCGATGTTTCAATTAAATTACCAGAAACACTTGGGTTTCCTCCGAGACTCCACAACAGGGCTGGAGAAGGAAGTCAGCTGATCAAGGTCACAATGCTATTCGAGGGCGTTTTTCTGGGGTCACAACTGGTAAGCCGTGTTCTCTGAACAAAACCAGGAAGCTTTCAGTCTTTATTGTATGTACTGAGTGAAGGGAGGGACCTCGACTCTGATAAAAATATCTTCCATTCCTGGTGTCCAGTGTGACCCCCACGGGGCCCTTCCCGCACCCCACGGAGAGCTCCAGAGGTGCCCCTGGGAGCAGGCCCCGCCGCGGGCTTTTAGGGACTTTCTGGGCTGTGCAGAGGCTGTGGCTCGGCAGTCCCGGGACCAGGCATCCGAGGGGACGGGCCTTCCAGGACGGCTGCAGTCCCGGATACAAGCACAAGGGGGCGCCCCTTGGAAACACGTTTCTGCCGTTAGGGTGCCTCTTGAACTGAGGGCCACAGTAGCATGGTCCCACCCCCCAACTGAAAGCCCCGGGGAGTCAGGTTTGGGAAGAAAATATCCAAAGTATGTCACTTGGGAAAGCAGCTCCTGACCACAACCGGCCAGCTTTTCCCGAGAACCAGGATGTGGGTTCAGTCTCGACTCAGGAAGTGGGAGTGAGGAGCCAGAACCAGAACCCCCGGGGCACAGGCCTGGGGGTCGTGCTCCCCAAAACCAGCCGAGGTCGACAGAGACCTCGTCTTGGCCCGAGGCCAATGCACACTCGTGACTGCTGTCGGGAGAAGCGCCGAGATCCAGCACCTGTGGAAGCCGCTCTGCACGGCCACGGCCACGGCCACGGCCACGGCAGGAGTCCTGGGTGGACGGCTGCAGGCCGGGCCCTCGGGGCCTGGTTGTGGGGGCTTCCTCGAGTCATTTGCTGGAAGCCTCCCTGCAGCCAGAAACCTGCTGAGCAGACCAGATTCTCGCTGGCCACCCAGAGCATGACCGCTGCCACTTCCTCTCGCCCTGGTCGCGGAGCCCTTCCCGGCACCCAGGCCCCACTAGTCAGACGAGATTCCCAGATCGCAGGAGGCAAGTCCCAGGGAGCAAGGCCGAGGCCGTTTCCTCCCGGCAACAAAGGCTCCAACGGTTTCGCAACAGTAATTCCCAAACACTGGGGAATAGGAGCTTCACCGAGTGAGTCTCGGCAGCTCTGGGGCTGGCCCGCGGCAGTGGAGTCTGCACTCCCACTCGGGGGGCCTGCACCTTCCACAGAGGCGTGAACAAGGCACTGCCCAGGGGCAGACACGAGGCCCTGTGCTCACGCTCCCCGGCTCAGCACCTGGGGGTGGGCGGTGGGTTGCTGGCCAGCCAGCAGCATGGGCCTCGGGGTCCCCAAGCCCATAACTCCCCAGCCCAAGCTCAGGAGAACTTCCAAATGGCTAAGAGCACAGACCGACCAGAGGCTACGGGAAGTCTCACCACCCTCGCTCGATCGCCCGCTCACACCTGCGTGCTGAGCCGGCCAGAGCCGACCAGGCTGCCAGCCCCGCTGCCCCTCGCAGGAAGAATGCTCCTCCCCTCACGGCTGTTACAGCTGTGGGCAAGGGGGAGACCACCCGGGGCTCCAGACCCAGCCCCCCAGGAAGGACACGGCGTCAGGCACGCACCCACCACCCCAGCATGGCTGGGGGCAGTTTTCCGTGGCCGCTCAGGCCGCCTCCAGGCCCTGCCCCTGGCCTGGCGCACCTCCAGGCCCTCCACCCTCCACCAGTCCAAGCCAGACCACCGCCAAGTGGAACGATTCGGAGGGAAAATAAACGGACTCCAAACCCTCCGTGCAAAAGGCCTGACTCAAGGTCACAGGACCTGTGAGCGGGACTGTCAGAGTGCAGGGATCACAGCCCCGGGGCCGCTGCACCGCACTCCAGGTCTCTGCAAGGACACGCCCCCTGTGTGCCCCTGGCCAGGGCCACCCTCCTCCTGCCTCTCCTTCCCCTCTCCCTGGGAGGCTGCCAGGGGCTGGCACTTGGAGGCAGTGGGACGGCACGGCCCTGTCCCATCCAGCAGCACTGGCTGCCCTGGCCGCAGGGTTTTCTCAGCGCCCGCACGCCCGCCGCTGGTGACGGGCAGGAACCCGGTGCTTTCTCACTGCTCAGCGCCCAGAGGAACACAGCTCTCAGGGAACCAGTGACATGACAGGGCTGAGCGCCCGACACCTCCACTCACCCCGGGAAACCCGCCTGCCGACCCACCTGGTGAAGTTGCTGCTGCAGGGCCTGGCTCTCTGTCACAATGGCGATCTGGGCCTCCAGGTCCCGGTGGACTGACCTGTACCCAAAATTAGGAGAGCCAATCAGCGTGAGACAGGGCAGGCTGCTCCCCGCCAGGTACAGCCAGAGGCCTGCAGGGAAAAGGAAACGAGCAGACAGAGTGAGCACCGTGGCGAGGCTGCGCCTCGTGTCAGCCTGAGAGAGCAGCAGACCGCCCTGGGCCGGGACAGGCTGCGCCTCGCGTCAGCCTGAGAGAGCAGCAGACCGCCCTGGGCCGGGACAGGCTGCGCCTCGTGTCAGCCTGAGAGAGCAGCAGACCGCCCTGGGCCGGGACAGGCTGCGCCTCGTGTCAGCCTGAGAGAGCAGCAGACCGCCCTGGGCCGGGACAGGCTGCGGGCTGTGGGCGCGTGCCCAGGCCTGCCCCCCGCCCAGTCCCAGCACTGCCGGGAGCTGCGGGGCTCAGGGCCGCGGGCAGCCTGCTGCACCCCAGGGGCTTGCTGGGATAGCCCTGTCCTCTCGGCCGCACTGCACCCTGCGGCCTCTCCCCAAGCCTGACGACAGGTGGTCTCAGAGGGCACCTGATGCCCAGGCACAGGCTCTGCTCTTGCACCACATCCCACCAGGGCCTCTCCCGGAGCCAAGCCCAGAGCCCTGCTCTCCGACGGCCTGCGCCGCAGCCCACCGCGGGGACTCAGCCCGCGAGCACCAAGGCGAAGAATCCACGCGGTGCTGACTGGCAGGTGAGGGGACGGCAGACGGGCCGTCAGGGTGACAGAGGTGTGAGGTAAGAACAGGTCACCCCATTCTGCATTCACCTAAGGACCAGTGGGGCCTTCCCTCGAGGGACACAACTCCCTCCATGTGCTGCCACAGACAGGGAGCTGAAGGGCACCAGATGCGAGTCCCCGCGGGGGCTCAGGGACTTGCAGGCCAGGCAGCAGAGCCCACTAGCGGCAGTGGAGAGAGCTGAGGAGGCCCTGCGAGGGGGCCCCGCCCAGAGAACACCGCTTCCCCTTTTCCCTGAAAACGAGCCGACTGACGCTCCACTCGGAGGTGCCGTCACAAAGCACGCAGCCATGCGCGTGGGCTGCTGCCCTCCGGGCCTTGCAGTCTGACTGCGTACACGGTGACAGCCTGGAGTGAAGGCGCTGGTTCTCCCAGAACCTGCGGTGCCACGTGAACAGTGCCGGCGGGCCCCTGCTCCGCACCCCGTCCCCCACTCTGCCTCTCCCCGAGCCTGGCCCCTCAGAGCTCGTCCTGAAAGGCTCTTCCTGCAGCCGCCACAGCCAAGGCTGCCCTGCGTTTCCTTCCTCCTCTGGGAGCCCCGTCTTCTCCACGCCGCGCCCTCCCCAGTGCCAAGGACACTTAGCCCGGGAAACCCAGCCTAAGTCAGAGGGACGAGCCGTAGGATCCTGTGCAGGCTCCCCTGCACACTGGCCTCGGTCCCTCCCTGCCAGCATGACCTTTCAAAGGCCCATGGCCACGCACGATCATCACGAGTGGTCAACAACATGAAACACACACCGCACTCCTGAAATAGAAGCCATTTCCTCACTCGGGGCAAGAGCACTTCCAAGAACATCTTGGGTAAGAGATGACGATGCTCGGCGGCCTCTTCCTGTAATGTGCTTGACCCTCCACACGCACGCACACGCACACGCACACGCAGGGGACCTCAACAAAGTTGCTTGCCTGTGTGCGTCGCTCCATCGACTGTCCCACCCCCAGGCCACTGCCGTGTCGCAACCATGTGACTACCGCACCTGTGCTGGAGACCTCAGGTGGCCAGGCTGGCCCTGGACTCTGCACGGGCGGCCCAGCGGTCCAGCAGAAGGCTGGCTTGTCCTCTGCACCCACAGGCTCAGACTCCGCCCATCACCCACAAACCCGGGAGCTGGGAGGGACAGGTGCCGAGACACAGGTCTCTTCCAGCCTCAGAAGAGAAGGCCAGAGCCCTGGCCACCTGCCACCACTGTCCCAGCTCTTCTGACACCAAGAGCAGCCCCTCAGCACACTGGGTCCACCTGGTGCCACCTGCCAGCCAGCTCCCCCGAGCCTGCACCGACAGGGGCTGTGAGGGACAGGGAGAGGGAGGTCCATGCCCACATGGGTGACAGCTGGTGTGACATGGCCACTCTGACTGCCCATCCAGCGCTCCTAGACCACAGGGTCCAGTGGGGACAGTTGAAGGGCCTGGTCCTATGGGTACTTCTAACTGGTAAAATCTGCATAAAACCATCCCTCCCTC
Source organism: Molossus molossus (assembly GCF_014108415.1). Lineage (NCBI taxonomy): Eukaryota > Metazoa > Chordata > Mammalia > Chiroptera > Molossidae > Molossus > Molossus molossus. The sequence goes on from NW_023425354.1 coordinate 2,941,698, forward strand.
GCAAGGCAGCCTAGGGCACAGCCATGAAGGCAGACAGCCCGTCACCTGCCCACCCAAGGACCCCACGTGTCCTCTGCTTCTCAGCCTGATTCCATTGTTCTCATTACCAACCCCACAAAGATGCTGTTTCAGACCTGTCTTTCCTAACTGCCACCCCCCAAACGAAATTATTGCGGTTACACTATCTGTGCACTGTGCACGTACACCTTGCTCACTGTGTGTACACCTTGCACATGTGCACGCACACCTTGTTAGAGAAGACCGCCACGGCATCCCAGTGCCAATCCTGAGAACTTGGGAAGGCGTAATACACCCCAACTTTCTGTCTCCTCTCCTGCTGCAGCTGCCTCCCTGGCCCAGGCTGCACCTCAGGTGAGCACTGGGGATTAGTCACCCCACTGCCACGCTGGGGAGCCTGCGACCACCCTCCAACTCTCCTGGAGTCTAGCTTCACTGCAGTCTTTCTCCCTCAGAAGAAGATCGGGACCTAAGGGGGCCACGGGTGGCCTCACAGCGCCCTGGGCCTGGAGCAAGGTCCTTGGTGAGCAAAGCTGGCCGGGCAGTAGCACCCAGACCACGGCCCGGGTGAGGAGCGCAGGGTAACTTCAGACAGACTCACTGCCAGGAAGCAGGACACTTCCCTGCCGGCCAGAAACCTGTTATCGGGCGGGCTCCTCACCCTGGCCTGACCTTTGGCTCCACAGCGCGGCGGTTCCAGGAACCACCAGACGAGGGAGAGGCCGGGTGCACCGCAGCACCGGATGGAGGATGACGCACTGGAGTCCCGAGACTCCTGCTCCCAGCTCTGGACCAGCCGGCCTGCGGCTTCAGAGGGGCACCTGCTTTGGCCCCGCCCGCACCTACACGCCGCCTCCACAGGGCCCTGCCTCACCCTGAGGGGGGACCAGAGGACCCAAAGGCTCCCCACAGCACTTACCCCATGGCCCCAGCCACCACCACCCCCGCCACACCCTGGCACTGATTTTCAGGTCTCAGGCCTCACATTTCTGTTCCCTCGATGTCACCTCCCCAGACAGGCCCTCCTCGGCCCCACACCTCACAGAACCCCGTCAGCCTGGATCCCTTCTCCTGCTCTGTCCTCTCTGTGACCTTTCCCATGACCTGACGTTATATTTGAACAGGTTCGTCTGCTTATTATCTGCCTCTTGGGAAACCAGAAGTGTCAGGAGGGCGGGCAGGCAGTCTGTCTGTCCCGAGCGGCCCGGCCCCCAGCCTGGAATCGGGAGCATAACTACCAAGGCTGTGGCAGAAGCTCCCGGGGGCGGGGGCGGGGGCGGGGGCAGGGCTGCCACTCCCACAGCGCTCCCACAGCACTGGGCAGGGCGCTGGGGGGCACCGACCCCTGCAGGAGCAGAGGCCGAAGACGCGTGTCCTCTCAGGCAGACCAGCTGTGCTGGCGCCAGGGCCCAAAGTGGGTGCAGGCTTGTCTCAGGTACGCGGCCCGTGCCCCGCCCCGAGCACACCTGCAGGCTCCCAGCTGGGCCGTACCCCGGGTGTGCCAGGCAAACACGGTGGAGCTGCCCAGCTCTCACTGCAAGCTCACTTTTGGGCACTGTGCCAAGGGCCTATCGGGAAGGCAGTAAAAATAGTGACAACTCTCACAATCATTAACAGGTTTCTGTCAACATGAGCCAGATATCTCTCCATCCGTGACCTGCCACACCTTAGCCACACGGAGTGTTAACACTGGAACACTGTGTCGAGGTGAATCAAAGTCGACATCTCAGAACTCACTTTCTCTCCTTTCCGTGAAAGGCACACCCATGGCGGCCCGTGTCCCCCCTCTGCTGAAGGGCGGCTGGCTGGGCCGGCTGGGCCGGGAGAGCTGGCCGCTTCCTGCTCCCACGTCTCAGGCTGGCCCTCCATGGAGCAGGGCCGACGAGAGGGGAGAACGAGGCCCACCAGACCTCGCACTCTTTGGCACATGGACAAAGTTGGCAACTGTGACAAAGTGGTTCTGTGCCTGACCCCCGGGCCCCTCTCAGCCAGGGCCAGCTCTAAAGGGGACCCCTGAAAGCAACCGAAATGCCCAAGGAGGTAGAGACAACTTGGTCCACCCAGGCAAGGGAACGTGATTCAGCAGTAAAACCACGAGCTACCAGGTCGAGGAGACGCGGAGGACCCCACACGCACCCTGCCAGGTGGGAGGCGCCAGCCGGAAGGCTGCTCGTGACTCCAACCACCTGCCGACAGGACAGAGCAGTGGGCAGGGCCTCGGCGGGTGGGGACGGGCAGAGCGAGGGCGGCAGAGCAGAGGAAACACTGTGGCGCTGTGACGGCGGGTCCACGTCACTCGCCTCTGTCCAGACCCACAAGTGCACCGCCAAGGTGAGCCCCGTGCAAACGGGAACCCAGCTATGCTGGCGGTCGGCCAGGCTCCTCAGCTGTCAGAGCAGCTGCCTGGAGCCAGATGGGGCTGTGCAGGGGGGCAGGTGTGTGCAGGGATCTCTGCACCCGCAGCGTCGCTGTGCACCTACAACTGCTCTAAAAAATCAAGTCTTTAAAAAAACAGACAAAATGAACAGAAGGGCACACCTCCAGCCGTGAGGAAGGCGCATCCTGAGAGCCGGCACACGAGCGCAGCGGGTAGCCCAGCGTCCACATGGGTGGCCCTGCAGCGCCCCAGGTGCCCTCCTGGAATCCAGATGCTGCCGCGCGCCCAGGACCTGACCTGTGCCTCCTGGGTAAGTGCCAGGGCCCGGCCCCAGGGATCCAAGCTGACCGAGGGCGAGCACGCACCCCTACTCCAGGGATCCAGGCTGACTGAGGGCGAGCGCACCCCTACTCCAGGGATCCAGGCTGACTGAGGGCGAGCGCACCCCTACTCCAGGGATCCAGGCTGACTGAGGGCGAGCGCACCCCTACCCCAGGGATCCAGGCTGACTGAGGGCGAGCGCACCCCTACCCCAGGGATCCAGGCTGACTGAGGGCGAGCGCACCCCTACTCCAGGAATCCAGGCTGACTGAGGGCGAGCGCTCACCCCTACTCCAGGGATCCAGGCTGACTGAGGGCGAGCGCACCCCTACTCCAGGGATCCAGGCTGACTGAGGGCGAGCGCACCCCTACCCCAGGGATCCAGGCTGACTGAGGGCGAGCGCACCCCTACCCCAGGGATCCAGGCTGACTGAGGGCGAGCGCACCCCTACCCCAGGGATCCAGGCTGACTGAGGGCGAGCGCACCCCTACCCCAGGGATCCAGGCTGACTGAGGGCGAGCGCACCCCTACCCCAGGGATCCAGGCTGACTGAGGGCGAGCGCGCACCCCTACTCCAGGGATCCAGGCTGACTGAGGGCGAGCGCGCCCCTACTCCAGGGATCCAGGCTGACTGAGGGCGAGCGCAGCCCCTACTCCAGGGATCCAGGCTGACTGAGGGCGAGCGCGCCCCTACTCCAGGGATCCAGGCTGACTGAGGGCGAGCGCGCCCCTACTCCAGGGATCCAGGCTGACTGAGGGCGAGCGCGCCCCTACTCCAGGGATCCAGGCTGACTGAGGGCGAGCGCGCCCCTACTCCAGGGATCCAGGCTGACTGAGGGCGAGCGCGCCCCTACTCCAGGGGATCCAGGCTGACTGAGGGCGAGCGCGCCCCTACTCCAGGGATCCAGGCTGACTGAGGGCGAGCGCGCCCCTACTCCAGGGATCCAGGCTGACTGAGGGCGAGCGCGCCCCTACTCCAGGGATCCAGGCTGACTGAGGGCGAGCGCGCCCCTACCCCAGGGATCCAGGCTGACTGAGGGCGAGCGCGCCCCTACCCCAGGGATCCAGGCTGACTGAGGGCGAGCGCGCCCCTACTCCAGGGATCCAGGCTGACTGAGGGCGAGCGCACACCCCTACCCCAGGGATCCAGGCTGACTGAGGGCGAGCGCACCCCTACCCCAGGGATCCAGGCTGACTGAGGGCGAGCGCGCACCCCTACTCCAGGGATCCAGGCTGACTGAGGGCGAGCACGCCCCTACTCCAGGAATCCTGACTGAGGGCGAGCGCGCACCCCTACTCCAGGAATCCTGACTGAGGGCGAACGCACCCCTACTCCAGGGATCCAGGCTGAGGGCGAGCGCACCCCTACCCCAGGGATCCAGGCTGACTGAGGGCGAGCGCACCCCTACTCCAGGGATCCAGGCTGAGGGCGAGCGCGCACCCCTACTCCAGGGATCCAGGCTGACTGAGGGCGAGCGCGCACCCCTACTCCAGGGATCCAGGCTGACTGAGGGCGAGCGCGCACCCCTACTCCAGGGATCCAGGCTGACTGAGGGCGAGCGCGCCCCTACTCCAGGAATCCTGACTGAGGGCGAGCGCGCACCCCTACTCCAGGAATCCTGACTGAGGGCGAACGCACCCCTACTCCAGGGATCCAGGCTGAGGGCGAGCGCACCCCTACCCCAGGGATCCAGGCTGACTGAGGGCGAGCGCACCCCTACTCCAGGGATCCAGGCTGAGGGCGAGCGCGCACCCCTACTCCAGGGATCCAGGCTGGCTGAGGGCGAGCGCGCACCCCTACTCCAGGGATCCAGGCTGACTGAGGGCGAGCGCGCCCCTACTCCAGGGATCCAGGCTGACTGAGGGCGAGCGCGCCCCTACTCCAGGGATCCAGGCTGACTGAGGGCGAGCGCGCCCCTACTCCAGGGATCCAGGCTGACTGAGGGCGAGCGCGCCCCTACTCCAGGGATCCAGGCTGACTGAGGGCGAGCGCGCCCCTACTCCAGGGATCCAGGCTGACTGAGGGCGAGCGCGCCCCTACTCCAGGGATCCAGGCTGACTGAGGGCGAGCGCGCCCCTACCCCAGGGATCCAGGCTGACTGAGGGCGAGCGCGCCCCTACTCCAGGGATCCAGGCTGACTGAGGGCGAGCGCGCCCCTACTCCAGGGATCCAGGCTGACTGAGGGCGAGCGCGCCCCTACCCCAGGGATCCAGGCTGACTGAGGGCGAGCGCGCCCCTACCCCAGGGATCCAGGCTGACTGAGGGCGAGCGCGCACCCCTACTCCAGGGATCCAGGCTGACTGAGGGCGAGCGCACCCCTACCCCAGGGATCCAGGCTGACTGAGGGCGAGCGCACCCCTACTCCAGGGATCCAGGCTGACTGAGGGCGAGCGCACCCCTACTCCAGGGATCCAGGCTGACTGAGGGCGAGCGCACCCCTACCCCAGGGATCCAGGCTGACTGAGGGCGAGCGCACCCCTACTCCAGGGATCCAGGCTGACTGAGGGCGAGCGCACCCCTACCCCAGGGATCCAGGCTGACTGAGGGCGAGCGCACCCCTACTCCAGGGATCCAGGCTGACTGAGGGCGAGCGCGCCCCCCTACTCCAGGGATCCAGGCTGACTGAGGGCGAGCGCACCCCTACTCCAGGGATCCAGGCTGACTTGAGGGCGAGCGCACACCCCTACCCCAGGGATCCAGGCTGACTGAGGGCGAGCGCACCCCTACCCCAGGGATCCAGGCTGACTGAGGGCGAGCGCGCACCCCTACTCCAGGGATCCAGGCTGACTGAGGGCGAGCGCGCCCCTACTCCAGGAATCCTGACTGAGGGCGAGCGCGCACCCCTACTCCAGGAATCCTGACTGAGGGCGAACGCACCCCTACTCCAGGGATCCAGGCTGAGGGCGAGCGCACCCCTACCCCAGGGATCCAGGCTGACTGAGGGCGAGCGCACCCCTACTCCAGGGATCCAGGCTGAGGGCGAGCGCGCACCCCTACTCCAGGGATCCAGGCTGACTGAGGGCGAGCGCGCACCCCTACTCCAGGGATCCAGGCTGACTGAGGGCGAGCGCGCACCCCTACTCCAGGGATCCAGGCTGACTGAGGGCGAGCGCGCACCCCTACTCCAGGGATCCAGGCTGACTGAGGGCGAGCGCACCCCTACCCCAGGGATCCAGGCTGACTGAGGGCGAGCGCGCACCCCTACTCCAGGGATCCAGGCTGACTGAGGGCGAGCGCGCCCCTACTCCAGGAATCCTGACTGAGGGCGAGCGCGCACCCCTACTCCAGGAATCCTGACTGAGGGCGAACGCACCCCTACTCCAGGGATCCAGGCTGAGGGCGAGCGCACCCCTACCCCAGGGATCCAGGCTGACTGAGGGCGAGCGCACCCCTACTCCAGGGATCCAGGCTGAGGGCGAGCGCGCACCCCTACTCCAGGGATCCAGGCTGACTGAGGGCGAGCGCGCACCCCTACTCCAGGGATCCAGGCTGACTGAGGGCGAGCGCGCACCCCTACTCCAGGGATCCAGGCTGACTGAGGGCAAGCGCACCCCTATTCCAGCAACCCCACCAGAGGCCGAAAGGCAGGAACACCTGCAGCCCCATGGCCCCAGGGAAGAATGGCAACAAATCCAGGAACAAGGATGCTCTCCTGTCAGGGGAACCAAGGCAAGGCGCCGGGGTATTGCCCTCTGGCGAGGGCGGTCCTGTGACCTCGCCCCATCCCACAGAGGCTGACCTGGGTCCCACCCCTTCTCCCAAAGGTCAGTGTGGCCTGAGGACCGGGCTCTGAGACTCCAGGTCTGGCGGCCTCTCGGCTGACTGAGGTTTACACAGGTCTCCTCGGAGTTCTGAGCAGACGTCCTCTGCAAGGATCCAAATCAAACTAAACGGGTAACCGCACTGCAAACGAAGTCTCTACCACACGCCTTTAAGTAGCGGAAGGCTCCTCCGGTTCTTCGAGAAAGCTCAAGTCATTGAAACTGGTGCATGTCCCAGTCCGCTGAGAGCCAGCCAGGGAGGGCAAGGAATCCCGCCTCTGCCCGCTGCACAGCGGCCGGCTGTCACACGCCTGGCCAGCAGGCCGAGCCACAGCCTGGCAGTGCTGACCGGGACCCAGTGAGCACTGTGGAGGGCCGACACCCTGGCCTGTGCGGGTCACCGGGCTGAACTGCCTTCCGGCACCTGCTGCCCGTGTGGTCACTTTCCCTGACAAAGCGTTTCTCCCCCCCAGCCGGCCAGCGTCCCGAGGGCAGGTACCAGTGGCGCTTCCTCGCATCACCAGGCTCACGGGCCCCGACAGGCTCGGCAGTCAGTGCGCGATGCCCATCAGTGCACAAGGCTGGGATCCAGAAGCAGCAAGCAGGGGTTCCGGCCCACTCCCCTCACCAAGGCTTGTGGGAGCAGGAGCCACAGGAGCCTGGTCAAGGTGGTATCGGCTGCTCGGCCGTGGGCCGGGATTTCCCAGGGTCCTAACACACACACCCAGGCAGACACACCACCTGAACCCAGCACAGGCCTTGCAGAGGGCAGTCAGTCAACGGCCCACCACCCACCACCGAAACCACGCGCCAGCTGGGCTGCCTGTTCACCTGACACAGGCTGCATCTCTCCCAGGTTGCTTTGGAGGACATGAGCATCAAAAGAGGAGCCAGAAAAGGGGGCTGGCTTAAGATCCCCACTATCGATCACAGCCCTAAGCAGGACGGACCCTGGCCTCTCACTAAGCACTGAGTGATCTCGGATCTGGCTCCCGAGGTCAGGGTGAGGCCCCTTCTCCACACCCTCCGCCGTCCACCCTGCCCGCTCCTGCACATGCACACGCACGCCCTGGGTCCCCAGCCTTCCCGAGCGAGCGGCGCTCCCGACTCAGGCCCCACCCGCAGCAGGGAGGGGGTGGCAGGAGCTCGCCAGTCCGGGAAAAGGCGAGACACACTGGAAAAGCCGGTTGGGTGTTTCTGTTTCAAGGGTAACTGGGGAGTCACGGCACAGCACAGTCAGAACTATGGGCCAGGCTGATCTGGGGGACCCAAAGCGACAGGGAGCCCCTCACAGATGGACGACGGGGCAGACAGGAAGTGAGCACTGTCCAGACAGGCCTCTGCAGCTGCCCAGGCAACGGCGCCTCCGAAAGTCGAGGCGGCTGTCGCTCCAGCGCTCTCCCCCACACCCCACCCGGGTGCTGCTGTTACTCTCAGAAGTGACCAAGCCCCTCCTAGATCATCTCCTACACCCCTCCACTGGCTGGCCCCCCTGCTGAGACGGCCGACCTGCAGCCTGGCTCAGCTGGTGTCACGTGCTGAGGTCAGAACACTGGGGCCGCCCCTGCACCAAATATGCCACCTGCCTGAGCAGGCCCGTGGGGCTCCAAGGAGAGAGCAGGCCACCCAGGAGGCATCAGAGTCTCCTGGGGAGTTTTTAAAAACACTGTGCTGGGTCCAAGCCCCAGAGCTAGTCTCAGGCCTGGGGCAGCCTGGGCTTCTTACAGCGCAGCCCAAAGACCACCGGTTAAAGGAAAGAAGAGTTCAACCTGAGGATTCCAAGGTGATCGACGTCCAAGAGCAGACAAGGACTGCAGCGGTCTGCGGCCGGGACCCCCACCCGGGACGGGAGGGCGAGGCACCACCACCCTCCTCCCTTGCTCGGCTACTCCAGAAGCCTCGAGAACCCACACCGGAGTAAGCAGGCTTCTCAACCAGCAAAGAGAAGCAAGGAGAGCCACGCAGTCCACTCGTGGCTCAGAGCCCTCTGCAGGGTGCCCTCGCCCTTTGGACTCAGGACCAAGCAACTTGGTGGTGCGGTCTCCCCCGCGGCAGTCCCCTTGCTGAGCACGGGCTCAATCCCCCCCGTGCACGACTGACCGTGCACCTGGGACTGTGCGTGCGCGGGCTGTCCCGGGGGGTGACCGCTGAGAGGCATCCTGACAACAGGCAACTCAGACGCGGACCCTTCGGAGGCAGCACGTGCGGCACAGCCTCGGCCTTCCCAGCTTCAGGCAGCGCAGTGGTGAGGGAGAGGCTGGAAACCGGGCTGTTTAGCAGCAAACACCTGACCCCTGACCACCCCCATCCCAGAGAAGGGCAGGACCGTGCAGTCGCCTGATCAGGAGAGACCAGCACACACCTCGGCCGCTCTCTGTGAGAGGAGCTGTGCGCATGTTTGGAGACAGCCACCGAGCGAGCCACCAAATGACTCGATTTCAGTTTCTAGTGAGTAAGAGGGAGAGATTTTTGCACAAGTGACATGTACTCCAATGGACCAGTGAGACACGCCCGCGGGGCTGTCAGGCAGGCGCAGACACCAGCACTGAGGGTTGGGCGGCCGTGCCCTGTACCTTTGGCATGGAAGGTCCAGCCCCTCCGCCAGTACTCCTGCAGCTGGACGCGCTCCTGCTGCCCCAGGCTGCACACCTCTCTGTAGAACTGCCGCTCGATGTGCACGTAGGCCGCCGGGATGGCGCCCGCCACCCCCTTGGCCCCGAAGAAACCGTTCACCTCTGGAGAGGCCAACAGGATCTGGTACTCGGCCCGCGTGCCCAAGACCAGGTCCATGTAGGCCTGGGTCAGGTTGAAGTAGCCGGTGGTGAGGTAAACCCTGGCGCCGCGCTCGGCCTCGGTCAGCAGGGTCTCAGTGACAATCTCGTCGATCTGGATCTCAAAGGGCTTCATCTGGATCAGCGGGTAGATCCAGGTGTCGGGCACCGGCCTCCGGTGACCAGCGGCTGCCGCATCGTCCTGGGTCACAAGGGAGTCGCCGTGGAAGGTCTGGGCGTGCAGCACCTGCTGGCGGGTCCGGGCCGAGTTGATCACGTCCATGACCCTCGCGTTGGCTGCCCTGCAGTATGCAGCTCGGTCACCTGAGGGAGGGGAGAAGGGACGGAAATGGAGGCTCTGGACTCCCACCCAGCACACGACAGGCACGCAGATGCCACAATGATCATTACTGAACACACTTCCACAGAGCAGCAGGTGCCATGGATATAAATGTCCAAGAAATGGCCTGGCTGCGAGAGGCCCACACCCGTTCTGCTTACAAGAACTTCCATCAGCCCTGGCCGGTGTGGCCCAGTGGTTAGAGCGTCGGCCTGAGGTCCAGAGAGGCCCGGGTTCGGTTCCCGCTAAGGGCACGTACCTCGGTTACAGTTTGTCCCCGGCCCTGGTTTGTTGTGTGGGTGGCAGCCACTTGATGCGTCCCTTTCACGTTGATGTTTCTCTCTCTCTTCCTCTCTCTCCCTCCCACTCTGTCTGAACAAAAAATGGAAAAATGTCCTCGGGTGAGGATAAAAAAAAACAAAAAACTTCCAACAGGCCAGACTCACTGCAGGGGAAGTGACCAGGACGGTGGGCACCTCGGGAGGTCATGCCAGGAGAGGGGACACGGGCACATACACAAGCCACACACCTGTGGCACTCGGTGGGGACGCCTGTCAACAGACACGTGTAAGTATAACAAACAGAGGGAGCACGAGCCACCCCACAGCCAGACACCAGCACGGCTGGGGATGGGGCGGCTGCAGCGGGTGGTGACCACAGGAGGGGCCTCCGAGGGCCTTGTTTATTTACACAAGACCCTGGTGACAAGGAGCTGTCCAGACATGCTCAAGGGCAAGAAATGACCATAAATGCTATCATTAGATGAGAAAAGACTGAAAACGAATGAGCTAAGTATCCAACCGAAGAAGTTAGGGAGGACACAACAGCTAAAGACCCAAATACAGTCTGAGAAAGAGACGACACAGGAATGAATGAGAACAGCACAAACACAGACCCACGTCGTCAGAAGCCGCGTCTCTGCTGAAACGGCGAGCCTTCAGCAAGGCCGGCGGAGACCAGCAGGGGAACGGGACGCGGCCCTCGGCCACACTCCTTCCTGGCTCCACCATCAGGCGCCGCCTCCTGCCCTGCCTCAGGCTGCGGCCCTGCACCGGCTGCTCTTGCCCAGGGCCCCCTCCAGAGCCGCCCAGTCGGCCCTCCTCACTCAGCCCACTGACTCGCATTCTTCCCCGAGTGAGGGGCCTTTTCCCACACACTCCTGCCTGGCCCGTTCCGTTGCACTGGGGTCAGCTGGTGCTCCTTGTATGGGCCAGAGAGTTAACATTTTAGGTTCTAGGAGCCAAAGGACAAAATTGAGGATAGCATGTAGGTGCTGGTTTATATAACAAGAGAGAAGACAGACTTTCACACATTTTGTGTTGGCAAAATTTACAAATGGAGGTGATGACCGAGCATCCTGGATGGCAGCGGGCAGGGCAGCCGCACGGTCCCCTGGCGCAGGGACAGGGCTTCCTCCAGGGTCCCCACTCTGATGCTCCCTTTCTGGGTGGGACCTAGGAGCTCTTCCCCAGTCTGGGCTCAACCCCTTCCCCACAGCGCTGACCCCGGCAAACCCAGCAGCAGGCCTGGAACGGCAGGAACGCAGACGCCAGGGAGCGCCGGTTGCCGGGACCTGCCCGTGCGCAGGCGGAGGGCGCTCCCTTCCACTCTCCAGGCAGGAGGCCGCAGACCTCCGCGCAGCTCGGAGCCACAGAGCCTCTGTGCGACACGGGGGGACGCCTTCCCGGGAGCGGGGCCCAGCTCAGACCTGAAGCCCTCGTCCCCATCTCCCTGGGCTGGCTCCCTCAGCCACAGAGTTACTGATGGCCAGTGAGTCAGTCTGGCTCCAGCGACACAAACAGAACCAGGCAAGGCCACCAGAGGCCTGCTCTCCTGGGCCCTCAGGCCACCCTGCCCCCAGCCCAGCAGGGCAGCATCGCCAGGCCCTACCTTCGTAGGGATGCACCATGCCCTCCACCACCTGCACCGTGTCATCTCCCTGCAGCTGCAGGGACACGTCCCCCACGGCGTCCACCAGCTCCGTGAAGAAGTCCGCAATGTCTGGACAGTCCTGCAAGAACACGTAGCGGTCCTGGCGGTTGGTGAAGTAGGAGTCGCTCAGGTTGGCGCTGCAGGGAGGAGAAGCAGATGAGGGTCTGGCAGAGGTGCAGCAGCGAGTCGTGGTGACCAGGTCTCGGGAGCCAGCAGGAGCAGGGGAGACAACTCAGACTAGGACACAATGGCGGTGGCAGCCAATGAACGCTGGCTACTGAGCATGACCACTCACAGGAGACGGGCAAGGTGGTGCTGACGTGGCACAAGAGTGGCCGGCAAAGCCCTCCCCTCACGGAGCTGACAGTCGGCTGAGAGGAGAGAGGTGCCACCCACCACCAGGGCTGGTTACCAGGGTAGTGACAGTGCCCGTGTTTTAGACTCGGAAGGACTGGGCTTCCTCCTGGCTCTGCCTGACAGTTTCCCATCCTCTCTGATCTCTGCTTTCTCGTGTGGAAACAGGAAACTCCTCCTCAGGGATGCTGTGAGGTCTTCAATGAGATACACACACAAGGGCCGAGCATAGTGGCGAGCAGACAGCAAGTGTTCAATAAACACTGCTTTTAATTTTTACAATGAGGAGTATGTGCCACAATTTTATTTAACGATTTATTTATTCTTCTTCTCTTCCCATCCTCCCACTCTCTCCCCTCTGGCAACCATCAGATTGTTCTCTGTATCTGTAGGTCAGTTTGCTTTGTTTCGTTTATTCATTTGTTATTTTTTTAGATTCCACATAGAAGTGAGATCATGTCTTTCTCTGTCTGATCTATTTCACTTAGCATAACACCCTCTGGGCCCACCCATGTCGTCACAAATGGCAAGATTCCATTCTTTTCACTGCTGAACAAAACTCCACTGTATGTACAAACCCCGTCTTCATCCATCCATCTACCAGTGGACATTCAGGTTGCTTCCAATCCTAGTAACCCTGGACACTATATATATGTGTCTTTTCATAAATTCTCACCTGAGAATATTTTTCCATTGATTTTTAGGACGAGTGGAAGGGAGGGAGAGAGGGAGAGAGAGAAGCAATAAGAGAGACACGTCAATTGGCTGCCTCCTGCAGATGCCCCAACTGGGGACTGGGGATCAAACCTGCAACCCAATTACATGCCCTTCACTGGGAATGAAGCCCTTGACGCTTTGGTGCGCAGGTCAACGCTCTGACCTGAGCCACTCCAGCCAGGCAGCCCTGGCGATCTCTCCATCCCCTCTGTGGGCTCCCAGCCCCAGGGCACACGGCACGGGAGACCGAGAGTGAGGCGCGCAGAGCGGAAGTGGGAGAGCAGCGGTGGAGGCGCGAGGAGACAGCACTGCCGGGGAGACGGGGGACGGCAGACTCACCCGCTCAGGATGACGCTGTCGTCGAAGAGGTACACCTTGATGTGCTGGAGGCCGATGGTCTCGTTGAAGCGCTCTGGGAGCAGGAGCCGCAGCAGCCCCCGGAGGTTCGGGGTGTGGAAGAGGGAGACGCGGACCTGCTCCGGGAACCTCTGCAGCAGCGGGAGCAGCATGGTGCGCGAGTTCTTCCTGCCTGAACACACGAGCGGGAGGACAGGCGCGTCACGCCAGGAGAGCAGCCGCCTGCCGGTGCGGAACTGCCCACCAGAGGCCCGCGTTCGCCTGTGATGCGTCTCCATCGGTCAGCCCCACGTGCCCTCCCTGCCAGAGGAGCTCTGGGCCAGCCTGTTCTGCACACCCGCCATCTCGGGGCGGGACTGTGGTCGGTGCAGGGGACACCCGTCGCACCCACAGCACCGTCGCTCTCCCAGTCAACCCGCCTCCACTCTTGGTGTTTCTGCTCTGCGTGCAGATGGCTCAGCCCACCCTGAGCCCACACCCAGCCCCATGGGGGATGGAGGGGCACCAGGCCTGGGCTGGTCTGCCCACTGGAAGCTCTGCTCTGACCATCAGGCTACAGACTCTTCCAAAGGACAAGATGTCGTGGTGGGGAAGGGCCTGGCTGTCAGAGGCCACGGCACGAAGAACGAAGCCAGTCAAGGACACAGGGCCAGGAGGTGTGTCCTGGCGACACACCCGAACCCCAATCACAAGCTGCCCGCAGCAGGCAGTCACGGGAGTCAGAACAACTCTTTTTGCCGAAGTTGTTTTCAGTTGGGCTTGCAGTCACGTGCTGCGGAAGGGACCCTGACTCGGATCATCTCAGTCTGGGGCCCACCAGACGGTCCTCAAACTGGTGCCTGAAGACGGGGAAGGTGTGTGTAACTCCTAACCCAGAGGTTCAGAAAGAGGAAAAACCAGGGGTGCGTGGGGAGGGCGTCAGACCTACCTCTCGAGCCGCGCAAGAAGTCCAAGAGAATGGACACTTTGAGGTCTGAAGGAAACTTCGCTTGGAGTGACTTTTCTAGAGCGCTTTCGAGACAATCCACCTACCAAGAAACAGAAGTGTAAGGTCCAAAAAGATGACTACGTATGGAGGGTGAATCAACCTGCCACGTCCCACAGTCCTCTCTGAGCACACCCCATCAGCACTCAAAAGCCAACACCCCGAAAACCTTCATCTGAGCCCACCTCAGTAACGTCATCAGAAGATGCCACCTGCCGGCCTCTCCAGCCTGGGCCTCGCAGGAGAGGGGTCTGTGGGTCAGGCATGGGTCAATGTCCAGGCGAGCAGTCTGGACACTGCCACCTGGGAGATGCTCCCCAGACACCAGCTCCCACACACAGTCAACAGGCCACCCTCACAGACAGGCCAGCCCATGCCCGACACATGGGGAACAGCCAGTGAGCAGGCGCTGAATACGAGAATCCAAGACACAATCTGCCCGCGGGCCATTGCCCACGGGCCATTGCCCACGGGCCCCTCTCCACGGGCTGGACAGGACATTCTTCTCCAGGAGAACCTGGTGGCTAAGAGAGTCCTGGAAACAGGGGCCTCCCGCCTCAGAGGGAAAGAGGAGGTGGACGCACTCATGCCCACCCACCTTCCCCCTGGTGCCCCACACCCCAGCCATTGCTGCCCAGCCCCCCCTGTGGCTTTGTGAACAGGGTGAACCAAAAACGGCACTTCCTCCGGGCAAAGGGCCCACCTCACTGCCTCAGAGCAGAGACCACCGTGGGACTAAGAACACGCCGCCCTCATTCACCCTCACCCCGCTCAGCCCCCAGGTCTGCCCGCCTCCAGGGCCCGCACCACAGGAGCATGGCCAGCACCAGAGGGTGACTTCTGCTCCTCCCACCTGCCATCCCCCTGCAGGCGGCCAGCGCGGCCCCACAGCCAGTCTGGGCACCTGACCCAGCCCGCCTCTGGTCACTTGTCTAGGGCAGCAACCTTCAACCCTTCTCAGCACAGAAACGCATTACTGCAATTCTGCAGCACACCGAAAAAATCTTTTTTGCCAGTCTGACAAAAAAAAAAGGTAAAATGTTGATACAGTTACACATACAGCTATTGTTGTGTTAGCTGTTGTCCTTCTCTCCTTGACAATCTAAAGGAAACAAGGTCAGTGCCCCGACTAAACAGTCAGGCACCGCGCGTCAGCGGCCCTGCCGCAGGGCACCGGCTGGACCCTGCTGGGCCAGCACAAGGCCAGAACACCTTTCCTCCGAAGGGCAGGCAGCAAGACCTGGGCTCCGTGGGCCAGACGGCCTGTTAGTTACCGGCTAGAACCGCACGAGGACGCAGACGCACAGAGCACAGGGGGTGGGGGGTCTGCTAGCTCCCGGCTCGCACTGCACGAGGACGCGCACAGAGCACGGGGGGTGGGGGGTCTGCTAGCTCCCGGCTCGCACTGCACGAGGACGCAGACGCACAGAGCACGGGGGGTGGGGGGTCTGCTAGCTCCCGGCTCGCACTGCACGAGGACGCAGACGCACAGAGCACGGGGGGTGGGGGGTCTGCTAGCTCCCGGCTCGCACTGCACGAGGACGCAGACGCACAGAGCACGGGGGTGGGGGTCTGCTAGCTCCCGGCTCGCACTGCACGAGGACGCAGACGCACAGAGCACGGGGGGGGGTGGGGGGTCTGCTAGCTCCCGGCTCGCACTGCACGAGGACGCAGACGCACGGAGCACGGGGGGGTGGGGGGTCTGCTAGCTCCCGGCTCGCACTGCACGAGGACGCAGACGCACGGAGCACGGGGGGTGGGGGGTCTGCTAGCTCCCGGCTCGCACTGCACGAGGACGCAGACGCACGGAGCACGGGGGGTGGGGGGGTCTGCTAGCTCCCGGCTCGCACTGCACGAGGACGCAGACGCACGGAGCACGGGGGGTGGGGGGGTCTGCTAGCTCCCGGCTCGCACCGCACGAGGACGCAGACGCACAGAACACAGGGGGTGGGGGGTCTGCTAGCTCCCGGCTCGCACCGCACGAGGACGCAGACGCACAGAGCACAGGGGGTGAGGGGTCTGCTGGCTCCCGGCTCGCACCGCACGAGGACGCAGACGCACAGAGCACAGGGGGTGAGGGGTCTGCTAGCTCCCGGCTCGCACCGCACGAGGACGCAGACGCACAGAGCACAGGGGGTGGGGGGTCTGCTGGCTCCCGGCTCGCACTGCATGAGGACGGCTCGCACTGCACGAGGACGCAGACGCACAGAGCATGGGGGGTGTGGGGGGGTGGCGGTGCTCCAGGACGGCTTTCCTCGGGGACACAGAAGGTGCCTTTCACACGCTTTTCGTGCGGCACAAACACTCTCTTCTTTGGACTTTCCCCCAGTCATTTGAAATGTAAAAGCCAGTGGTAGCCCTGGCCGGTGTGGCTCAGTTGGCTGCAGCACTGTCCCCTGCACCAAAGGGTTTTGGGAGCGATTCATGGTCAGGGCATATACCTAGATTGTAGGGTTTAACCCCCAGTTGGGACACCTGTGTGAGGCAACCGACAGATGTTTCTCTCTCTCCCCCTCCCTCCCTCTCCCCCCTTCCTTTCTTTCTCTAGAATCAATGAAAAAAACAGTCTTGCCCTGGCCGGTTTGGCTCAGCGGTTGAAGCGTCAGCCTGCGGACAAGAGTCCCAAGTTCGGTTCCCGCTAGAGGCACATACCAAAAACAAACAAAAACAAAACAAACAAACAAACAAAACAGTCTTAGCTCACAGGCCACACAAAAACAGGCAGCAGTCCAGATCTGGGGAGCCCTGCACTGGCAGAACAGCAGGGGACCCCTGTGCAGGGTGAGGAGGGCACTGACTGCAAAGCCAGACGCCCAGGACTAGGCCTCCCCACACCCTCCTCCCTGTCTTCCTGACATGCCCCAGTATGCGGGGCAATGAGAGCGAGAGCAGGCCAGGGGTGGGGGCCGGGGAGGGCCGCTCTGCTACGCCAACACCAGGCACCACGCAGTGTGAGATATGGAGGCAACTCACTGTCCCACCAGGACCGCCTCCCCTTAAGCCAGGAGTGGGAACCTTTTTTCTGCCAACGGCCATGTGGATATTTATAACATCATTTGCGAGCACACAAAACTATCAACTTAAAGACTAGCCTGCTCCCTTTGGTCAGGCTCATTTGGTGAGGTGTACAATGCGAGCTGGTATTGATTTCGAGGGCCTTAGACAGCCTGAGGCCTGGATGTTCCCCACCTCTGATTTAAACCTACCAGTTCCTGTTCCAGAGGACCCGTCCCCAGGTAGAGAGACGCCATCACGATCCGCCTCTTGGCTCCTTTTATCTGCCCCTGAGAAAGAAGACAATCCAGAGTTCACAACCATTTCAGAGCTTGCTGAAAAAACAGTCCTTGCACCGTGGAGGCAAGTAACACCCCACGCTGAACTACTCTGCTCCCCAACATGTGCACGGGAACCTGCCGAATCAGGACCCACAGTCCTCACTAAAACACTCCCCCTGAAAGAGAAGCACGCTCTAACTCTGCACAGGGCGCATTGTGGCAGTGAGGGGGGAGGGTCTGTGCACACGGCCTGGGGACATCCGCCCGGCGTGGCCGGAGCAGAATGAGCCCCACACCACTCGTCCCCCACTGCACACATGTGCACACAGGACTCAGAGGAGCAGAACTCAGAGGAGGGTGCAGGTGCAAACCTTTGCGCTGGAGTTTATACTGAGCAGGTATCATTCTTGAAGTGCAGACAGACAGGTATTGAGACACAAACATCCCAACATTCACAGATGACACATCACGTTAGTCCCAACAGCCGTGTCCTCTCCCTGGAGGAGGTGGCCAGGCAGCAAGAACAGCGGCACTGCCAGGGCCAAGCTCTGGACAATGCACGGGAGGGTGAGGCCTGGTGGCAGGAGGGCAGGTAGGAGCGCGCGTGGGCCTCTCTCCTCTGCAGGGATTTGCACCCAGTCTGCGCTGTCAGCATAAGAGGCATCTTAATGGCTGACCACATCAACACACCACTGGGAAGAGGCATACATACAAGGAAAAACAAAAGAATCTCCCAAGTTTCCTTTGTTTTATTATTGATTAAGACGGATGCCTGTGGGGAAGGTGATCATGAAGAAAGAGAAAGGAAGGAAAACAACCAACAAGACAGCAGGCAGTTAGTTCAGGCAAGACCACCTGACTGTTGGCTGGGGGACTCCAGGTGCCCTGGCACAGCCCAGCTGCGACCTCTGCCCAGGGAACACAGGCCCCTCTGTCCGTCCTGGGGAGGAGCATCCCACTTGGTGTAGAATGTGCTGGAGTCGGCCCAAGACCCAGCTTAGAAGGGAAGAAAAGGCCTGGGCTCCTTCCTGGCCTCTGTAGCCCCACCCACCAGGCTGGTGTGCAGTGCAGCCCCGCCTCCTGGCCAGGGGACCACCACGTGGTGATTCAGTCATGCACCTGGAGTTGATTAGGACACCAAAAAGAACCTGTTTCTTCAGGCCAAGCAGAGAACCGAGTAGGAGCAAAGAGCAAACAGCCTCAGCATCAAAACCACACAAGCAGGGACGTGCAGTACAGGGAGCAGGCAGTGAGGGGGAGGAACGCCCACAGGCACACTCACGCATGCGCGCACACACATGCGCACATGTGCACAGAACGCGTTCTGGAAGGAGACAGCCAGGAATTAAGCTAGTGTGGACCCACAGGCCAGCAGGGCGGAGACAGTGAGCAAGCACTCCTGCGTGCGAGAGCTCACCCTGCAGAAAGGGAGTCTCTGCACACATTCCCTATCACCTCCCGGCATCTGCCTGTCTGACCTCAGCACACCTTGACTCTAGCACCACTGTTAAGAAAAATTAACGAGCACTGAATTACTTCATCCCAATTAGCAGTTTAACCACAGAGAACTAGACGTGGCACGAACATCTGAGTGGACCCCCCAAGTGCAAAGTCCAGCAACTCTACCAGGCAGACTTTAGATAGTCACAGAAGGGAACCAGGGTTCTAAGGGCCTCCCCGTCAACTGGAAAAGCCTCTTCACTGCATGAGAGGCTTCCGGCCACGTCCTATGTATCAACACCACCGTGGGCCTTCTGGGTCTTCATGTCCTGCATGTTCCGTCTACCCAGATGACACTGCTTGTTTGGAGGTGTCTTCAGGGACAGGGTCTATCATGCCCTGACCCCGATCAGGCTGGTTTCTTCCCAGCTGTTGTCAGCAGGGACGGGGCACAGCCTCACTACCTCCCCTCTGGTGGCTACACCTGCAGACCAGAGAGGAACAGCCGTCCACAGGGACCAGCACCCAGGCCTGCCCTCCCTTCCCTGTGCCCTGGGCTACTCTACATTAGCCAGCAGGGCGGCTTCTGACCATGGCTCAACTTGCCCGTTTGTGAAGCTGAAACCAACAGACAGAACCCACAGGAGTGAGCTGAGCTGCCATCAAAGCCTCCCAGAACAGAAGGTGCCTCCGGCCGGGACTCACCAGCCTAAAGCCCGAGCCCTGCACATGTCCATCGCTCCCTGCCTTACACACGACTTACCTTCATGAGCTCAAAGAACTCTGTGGGGGAAGAAAGCACCCTGACATGAGAACTGCAGATTCCGAACTCTGGGACCAGGTTTCTGATCCACTGGAACCTGTGCACACCCTCCGGACACAGGCAACAGGGCGGGGAGGTGACTGGGGGGACAGCTGGCGACAGCAAAGGAGCCAACAGCAGCCATGGTGACCTGGTTAGAGAGAGAAACATCGATGTGAAAGGGACACATCAAGTGGTTGCCACCTGCACTACCCAACCAGGGCCGGGGACAAACTGCAACCGAGGTACGCGCCCTTAGCGGGAACCGAACCCGGGTCTCTCTGGACCACAGGCCGACGCTCCAACCGCTGAGCCAAACTGGCCAGGGCACAAAGGGTTAAACTTCTCAAACACTTCCTCATAAGTCTCTCACAAGTACTGGGAGGGGGAGGGGGATTTGTGGGGTATTTCTTTGTTCTGTTTTGTTTTTGCCAATTTCAGATTTTCTAGACCATCTCAGGGGAGCTGCACAAGGGCTTTCCCTGCAGCCCCTCCGGCTGGGCGACTCACGAAGGGCAACGCCTGTGGATGAGCCCAGACCTCACGCGACTCCACACAGGCGCAGGCTCCCAGCAGCCACTGCAGGGCTCGCCCCCAAGCAGCCTGCCAGCCTGCACCACCGCGGCACCCAGACCACCAGCTGGATGACCTGAGACTCACAGCTCTCACTTAGGGAAGGACCCAGAACAATCACGTTTTCTCATACATTTAAGTAATGAATTAAACATTTGATCTAAAAAAATTGAGAAAAAATATTCTCAAGGGTGAAAAAAAGTTTTCTCTTTGGTACTCAGATGTGGAGAGAAAAGCTGGAGCTGAAAGAGGTTGGGGACGAGGTCATTTCAAGAGGCGCCACAGGGGCGTCAAGGTCCCTTCCCCGCTGGACACCTATCCTCGGGGGTCGAGCCCTCCTCTGGGCTGGGCTGTGGACCACAGGGAGTGCACCCTGGCCCTGCAGTCTCCCGAGCTGTGGCTGCCCCAGGACTGGGACACCTGCAGGGACAGGGCCTGCACAACCCTGGCCCTATTCTGAATTCCCGAAAACTGCCACAGGAAAATCCTCCTCATTGTGTGACCTTCTAGCACGGCCTCAAGGGGGACTCTGGGGGAAGGGTGCTTAAACACCCCAAGGGCTGAAGAGCCACAGATTCCAGGAAGATGACTTCACTGACTGGCCTCACAACAGTGCTCCAGTCTCCCAGGCTTGTGCTGGGCCGTGCGGACGCCAGCGGGCCCACAGCTGTGCTTCCCGGCAAGCCCGCCGGGCTGCCCAGCGACTCGGCGCCAAGAAAACTTCAGTCAACGGGGAGGTGCTGGCGGCCTGGGTCCCGAGGCCTCAGAGGGCAGAGGTGAGGGCGCAGCTGCCCCTCCCCATGTCTGAGGGTGGTGACCGCATCTGTGCGCACACGCACGTCATCACTTGCTAAGTTTCCCTGGCTCCCAGGCAGTGAGCAGCAGCTCACGAATGAAAGGCCGAGATGCTCAACAAGGGACAACTGCCCCGGTCCCCACACTGCGGCCGTCCCCCACTGTGCTCAGACTGCGCCCGGGAGAGCCGCGATCCTCAGTCCAGCGCGAAGCCAGAGACAAGTGCAAGCTGGACCCTGCCGCGGCCGGAGCCCAGGCCTGTCGCAGGCTCTCCCGAGACGGCCTCTCTGCGGTGAAACCCCGGCAGCAGCGCCGACCTCTCCAGCCTCACAGCACCTGTCAGGGCTCACACAGAGAAGGCCAGTGTTGCCCTGGCCAGTTTGCCCAGTGGTTAGAGCGTCGGCCCTCGGACTGAAGAGTCCCAGGTTCAATTCCCGGTACAGGGCATGTACCCTGCTTGCAGGTTTGATCCCAGCCCTGGTCAGGGTTATGCAGGGGCAACAAACAGATGTGTGTGCCCCCCCCACCCCCGCAACTCTATCTAGAAATCAATGGGAAAATATCCTCGGGTGAGGGTTAAAAAGAAAAGACCAGTGTCACCTGCGCCCCAGGCCATGCAGTAGCCCGCAGGGAGGATGCGGGCTGGGAGACTCAGCTCCCAGAAAGGAAGATGAGGAAACACCTCCTTGGCACAAACACCCAGGAGAGGGCAAGTGCCAACCTGGGCCTCCACCCAAGTCCCCACGTGAGCTCCCACATACCTGCTGGCCTCACAGGCTTACATACCTGACATTATGGGAGACACCACAAGAAAAAATGCTACAATCAACTAAATAAGGTCAGAACACACAGTCCACATGCTTCAAGGGAGGCTGACTACCGGGAGGCTTCACCTCACCTGCCACACCGGCCATCCCACGGGTATTCAGACCCTGGCGAGATCCAGACAGGGATGGAGGTGTGAGCAGGTGCTGGCCAAAGCCGCTGTGGCTGGAAAAGCCAGGAGGGTCTCGACAGGCAGCCAGGGTCCACAGAGGTGAGCCCCAGCCAGCTGCCCTGCGGGAGAGGCACCCTGGCATGCTCGGACAGGCTCCCGCTGCGGGAGGTGTCGCCCCACCAGGCAGCTCTCCCTGGGAACGTTCCACCAGGCCTCAGTCCAAGATCTGCTGAGGGCTTCTCTGGTGGCTTCCTGTTTCATCATGTGGACGGACAGGTTTGTTTGTGTTTGAGAGCAATAGCAGCCAAAGGCCAATTGCGTTGCAGGGATCCACCGCAGAGCGGCCCAGCCTCAGCAGTCATTTCAAAACCAAAGAGAGAGGTGCCCAGGAAGGGGGCAAAGCGTCTTCTCAAGGCCCCCAGTGGCAGCACAGGCCGGAGACCACAGCCAGCCCTACCTGCCTCCACAGGGGGCAGGCGACACCCTCACCTGCGTGCCAGCTGCTGGCTTCTCCAAAGTCCACTCAGGGGCCCGTTGGTTTTCTTCTGGCTCAGCCAGAACCCCACCATGCTTGGTTCCCGCTTCCCACCAGGGAGCCCAGGGAGTTCGCTCAGAAAAGGGTCCCGGGTGCTAGCAGCAGGCCTGCTGCAGTGGCCCTGGGCCCAGGGCTGGGCACCTGCACCAGGACCTCCCTTGCTCCAGGGCGCTTTCCTAAACCTCAGGTCGCAGGCCACCCTCCCACCCCGGGATCCGAGGAGGCAGGGAGCTGGGCTCACTTCACCAAAACTGCACATCCTGGCACACTTGCTCAGGGAACTGAATGGCGCATGCACACACGAGCCCACATCTGGACCTGGGCTCCCTCCTGCAGGGAGCGTGCGGGCGGGCTCTGCAGCCCACACCGCTGACACAGCGGGGCACTTAGGAAACAGGGCTCGGCAAGAGCAGGGGCCAGGCAGGAAGACGCCAACACACCAACAATGCAGACCGGCCCTGCCTGCAGTTCCCAAGGTGCGGTGGGGACTGGCACCCTCTCCACTGGGCAGGCTCCAGCACCCGCCGGGCACCTGACTCTGGGGGAAGGTTCAGCCACGTGGTTTTAGGCTTCCCTTGGAATCTGCAGATTCCCTGAACTGGCACCAAGGATCCCTGACCTGGGGCCCCATTTCTCCACCTGGAGAGGGGCCCAGGGGAGCGGGTGAGAGGACAGAAGCTGGGTAGCAGGGTGACTCTGGCAGGGCAGTGAGCATGACGGAGGGGCAGGGAGGGGAGGGCAGCTTCTCCCCACCTTCTCTGGAGGAGCCGCATCTGGACTGCCCTAAGGCGCGTGTGCACCGATCACCCTGACCCAGAGGCCCTGGAGTGCGGGCCGCCAGGACGCCGACCTGGCCCGACCAGGACAATGCCACCACCCCCCACCCCACCCCCGAGAGCTGTGGGACGGCTGGGATGTGAGTTCAGAGCAGTCAGCTGGACGGAACCGGCCAGGGCAGAGCAGCTGCGAGATGCTGGGCACACACCTTCTCAAAGGGAGCCTCGGGGGACAGGCAATTCTGCTCTTCCTGGCAGCCAGGAGTCTTCCAGCTCGCCAAACAGGAAAAACACGCCACACCTTGCATTTCTCCTTTGTCTGGAGGTGCGACAATGAGCCTGAAGAGGCACAGGGCTCCGTGCTCACTGCAGACAGTGAGGACACAGTAAGCAGGCCGACCCCCTAGAGTTCTTTCAGACACCGGCCTCAGCTCCACGCTGGACAGTGCAGGGGTCCGAGTCCCTGTCCCGAGCACGGGCATCAATCACGTGTCCCCACTGCGGCCCGGAGCACGGCCAAAGCTCTGTGAGCCTTCCGGAACTCTAAGAGAAGATTCGTGGTGCACACTCTGTGACTTGGGTCCCCTCCACATCCGTGCAAAATGACCAAAAAAGACACAAGTTTTTAAAAGAAACTGAGCTCCCTGGATCGCCATGTTTTCAGAAAGGACATTTTTAAGAAAAACCCAGCCTCCCCCCCAGTCATACAGAAGTAAATGTAAAAAAGTGAACTGATGAGAAAAGAGAGACAGTCATAACACTTCCTGAGAAGGTTCAAGGAACTGCCCGGCACCGTGCTTCCTGTAGCCCTGGGCCAGCGGGCAGCCCTTCCTGCCTAACACAAGACCTAACCTGCCCAGGAAGTGATGGGCTCCGGATTCCCGAAGGTTACAACAGACCCAGGCCCGCTGAACCCCCACAAGAAGTGGGGCCAGAGGGGCCAGGTTGCCAGCATCTGGCTACGCACTGGCCAGATGACTCTCCTCTTAACTCGCCTCTCAAAATGTCGAATACATCTTAGGGGCAGAAAGCTAGACTAACCCACACCACATCGCAGGTTGGCGAAACGCAAGAGGCCTATCAAAGTGCTGGACAAGAACCAGGTACGTGTTCTAGGAACCCAAACGGCTTTATCCAGCCTGACTTCCCAGCAGCCTTAACAATGACTCCTTTACATCAACAAGAGCCTGTGTTTACAAGGGGATCATCTATCAGAACACTTCAATCCAGGCTGGTTTCCATCCACACAACTGGCTGACCCAGGGGACTCACCACCAGCAGCAGGGTGCTCATGGGAGGGGCATGCTAACATTAACTTAACAAAGCTACCATTTAATTGTTTTTTTTATCCTCACCCAAGGACATTTTTCCATTGTTTGTTCAGATAGTGGGAGGGGGAGAGAGAGAAACATCTACGTGAGAGGGACACATCTGAAAGGGACACATCGAGTGGCTGCCACCCGCATGACCCAACCTGGGCCAGGGACAAACTGCAACCGAGGTACGTGCCCTTAGTGGGAACCGAACCTGGGTCTCTCTGGACTGCAGGCCAACGCGCTAACTGCTGAGCCAAACCAGCCAGGGCAACAAAGCTGCAATTTAAGTCAGTCCACCAACCCTGGCCTGTTTTGCTCAGTGGTTAGAGTGTCAGCCCATGGACCAATGAGTCTCGAGTTCGTACCTCCGGTCAAGGGCACGTACCTCAGTTGCAGTTTGTCCCAGCCCTGGTGGGGGTTATATGGGAGGCAACCAGTCGATGTGTCAATGTTTCTTTCTCTCCCCTTCCCACTCTGTCTGATGATAAATAAAAAAATATCCTTGGGTGAGGATTAAAAATTTTTTTAAATAAAAAACATTTTTAAAGTCAGTCCACTGAAATCTTATTTTAATTCTAGGCAAGATCAAATATGAATTATTTGGGGGAAGTCATGCTTTAATTGGAAATCTCCCCCTCCCACTCATTCTATTGCTATAAATAGACCAAGAGAGACCCTGCTGAACTCCAATGAGTAAGGAGGACTGGGTCCCAGCATCAAAGTTCAAAGAAACAGTCATTTCTGGAAACCTGGTGGTCCCTCAGAACAGAAACTGCCACTGAGCTGAACAAGAGGATGCTGAGCCGCCGTCACAACGTAAGCTCTGAAAGGGATCTACTGGTTACTAGTTATGTCTCCTTCCTATAACTCAGGAGAACTTAGCACCCTCACCCCCCCACACACACACACACAAACACACACCCTAGAAAGAGAAGATAGGACTCGAGTTTCAAAAACAAAGGCTTTTCTGCACATATAGCTCAAACTGAAAATAGGGGTGTGTGTGTGTGTGTGTGTGTGTGTGTGTAAAGGAGACCACAGAAAAAATATTTCCTTGTATGGCAGGCAAGTTCAGGATGATGAACTAACGCCCTCTTGACACATTTCCCACTAGGTCTCATTTACTCCAAATAACAAGTCAGTTCTGTGTAGTCTGATGACTCTTAAAAAAACTATCTGAATGTTCTGTCTCCCTCTCCTGAGCTCCAGATCTGCTAGTCAACTGAACACTGAACACCTCCCCATGGATGCGCTGGAGACTGATTAACGTGCCCCAAACTCACCCTCCCATCGTCCCCCAAACCTGGCCCTTCCTTACTCCCCGTTTTAGTGACACATGCCTCCTCCACGCAGTCATCTTGTCAGAACACGACCCACCTCCTCAGCAGCCCTCCCTCTACACAACCCCATCAGAGCTGACTCTAAGGCACCCCTCTCTTCTGCTCCCACTGTCTGCTTCACATCAACCCCCACCTTGAGCCTGTACCGTGAGCAAAGAAACAACAGACTCCCAGAGCCTGCCCCCCGGGGCCTGTCCCAGAGGGCTGGCTTTCTCCCAGATACGCCTCCCGCCCTGCCCTACTCAGTGCCCGTCAGCTCCTGGACAAGGTTTGAGAACTTGTGGAACCTCAGAACTGTGATCCCTGCTGCTCTGATCATCAGTCCACCGTCACTCACTATCCTTCCTGAAACACCCATTCCCCCATTCTTCCCCTAACCCTACTCTTACTCCCCCAATAATGGCTCTGAGATCACCAGCACCAGGAAGCCTTCTGTGACTCCCAGGTGTGCCTCTTAGATACTGCCATGACTTCTGCTACCTTACTTGACTGTCATTGTTGCTCGTGGGTCTGAGCGCCTCGTGCCTATCTTGGCTTCTGCGGTACCTAGCACAGCACCGCAGTGCTCTCCACGTGCAAGCTGGATGAATGGGCCCAGCAGCCCATGGTGCCGAGCCAGAGGCCTGCTGCAGAGAAAACAACAGCCCGGCTAGATCACGAATTAGAAGCTGTACGTAGCGTCTCTGCCACTAAGGCTGTCTCTGTAACGGAAAGGAAACCACTGCCATCAAAGAACCGTTTCTCGCTGGCCACGAGGATGCAGTGGGCACCCCAACAGCCGAGTCAGCGTGACAAGCTAAAATCTAAAATAATTTCAGTCGGTGACTACACAGAACTATTCTCAATGAATCAATGATTAGAGTTACAAGAAACCACACCATTCGGGGAATGAGGAATTGGGAGGTGCAAGTGAGGGAGAAGAAACGAAAGCTAGCAGCCAAGGGTGAGTGGCCATGCAGACATGAGTAACCCCAAACACCAAGGCCACAGAGAACCGGGGGAAAATCTGCAAATTGCGAAAGGCAAGGTCACAAACCTACCCGCGCTATGGTAACATCACCGATCAAAGCACAGGCATTATTTCCAAGGACTACAGAACACATATGTGTTTCTATTTGTGATTTGACTGAGTTTCTGGTGTGATTGTTGACCCAGAAAAACAACCACATGCTCTGTCCGCTGAATCACAAAGAAACATGGGACCACTTGACACTATTTACAAAAAGCGCTTTGGGGAAGTCAACTTAGACTATCCCATCGACACAATGCCCACCCGCCCCCCAGAAAAACCACTCAGGAAGAATGTCATTTTCAGAAGAATTTGTGAAGATTGCCCAACATCCTTTAGTAATCAATTCCAACGCCAAACCATGATTAATGAAGTGGTTTTCATATAGTTTAAACACATACGGGGAAACGACAAAAATCGCCTAAACTTTATCTTCGAGGAGGGAACATTTCTCGAAATGTTAAAACCAAATTTCTCGGTAGTCTGAGGCCAGGAAGTAGAAGCCAGCTGACTTCGCTGCCCCCTAGAATGGACTGGCCTTGGCTAAGAAGCCTCGGGGTGCGATGATGTGAATCTCAAAAGCTTTGCCGAGAGCAGGTGGCCAACAGTTCCGTCCTGTCCTGATTCTATCACCGACAAGTTCCCCTAAATCAGACGTCTTTGCTGAAAACCTTCCGTCACCCAGTGTGAAACAGGTTCCTTCCCATACCTAGAATCAGCACACACCAGACCACAAATGGCCGGGCCCACGGGGCTCGGAGAAACCCTAAGACAATGCAAAGGGTAGTGAAGGGTGCGGTTCTAGGGTTCCCCCCGCCGCCCTGAGGATCAAGTGTAAGGCTCGAATCTAATTTTTTTTTTAAAAAAGGAAGAAAAAAGAGGCATCTGAACTCAAGGGAACTCTCCCTTGGACTCTCAGCCCCGGCTGCAGGCCTCCTGGGCCGGTGTTCCCGCCAGTGCGGACTCTGAAGGACCCCTGCCCGAGGGGACGGCTGCCAAGCCTCCTTCACCGTTTGCATAAGTCACTTCAGTACTTTTCCAGGGCGCAGGCCCCTTGCGAAGCGTGTGCAACAGGGGGTTCGAGTGGCTCCTCGCGCCCTGCCTGAGTGCACTGACTCAGGATTGCTTCACAGCCGGCGGGAGCGAGCGGGGCCGCGCGGAATCCCAGCAGGGCTGATTCACGCCGCCGAGTCACCCGCGGCGGGGCTTGCTCAGGGCCGGGCCCCTCCGAGCCCAGCCCGGCTCCCGCGGCGGGGCGGGCGCGTCCCCTCCCCGGCGCCCGCGGCCAGGCCGCTGCCTCCGGGCACCGCGGGGCGCACACGGGCCCCTCCCCGGGCAGGCGGGCCGCGGCGTGGGGCTCGGGGACTGGCCGCGATGCCGGGCGCGGGGTCGGGGCGGCCCCTCTCACCTCCTGCGCCGGCGGTCCCGGTTCCTGCCGAGGCGGTCGGACAGGCGCCCCAGGAGCGCGGCCAGCCCGGGCCGGCCAGGCAGCAGGCCCAGCAGCCGCCTCCAGAACACCGGCCCGGCCGCCGCCGCCATGGAGACTCGCCGCTTCCGCTTCCGGCGCGCGAAAACTTTATTGACAACGGCGCCGGCGCGGACACGGGGCGGCGCGCGCGCGAGCAGCGGCTGGGACGCGGCCCCGCCCCCGCGGCCTCGGCGGCCCCGCTCGGGGCGCGCAGGTGGCCGCGCGGGTGCTGCTCGCGGTCGCCGGCCTCCCCCCGACCCCGCGGCGATAAGTGGGGGCCTTGCCTTTCAGACCCCGCGGTCCAGGTGGGCTGAACCTGAGGCCGAGGTTGCAGAGCACGGAGAACCGCCACCGGGAGGCGAGGCCGGTCCAGCGGGCCAGCCCCTGGGTGCACCCCAGTGGATGCGCAGCTGGCCGGCAAGGGCGGTTCTAGGGCCGAGAGGCCGGAGGAGCTCGCCCCTGCAGCCAGGAACACTTTGTAGCTGACTTGTACCAAGGAAAACGTTGCCGGATTCTGGGAGGCGGGAGAGGGAGCGAGGGTCTGTAGCCTGTGGCTCCTGGGCAGACCCACGTGGGCTGGGACTTGGACACTGGAAAAGCTGTAGGAGCTAATGATTTCTTATTTAGTCCAGGTGGGGGGTCGTTGTGAGGTTAGAAGGATCTGGACACACTGGATACAACACTTTCCGAATTCCCCTTCCAGCAGATGATCCCAGGTAAATCAATGACAGTTCCCTAGGAGAATGTTCATCTCAGCATCTGTTCATTCAAAAACGTGGACACACCCTGGCGGGTTTGACTCAGCCTTTGGAGTGTCCCCTGTGGACCCAAGGGTCTCAGGTTTGATTCCCAGTCAAGGATATGTACCTAGGTTGCAACCAATTGATGTGTCTCTCTCACATTGATGTTTCTCCCCACTCCCCTCACCCTACTTCCACTCTATATAAGAAAAAAAAAATGAATGTAAAAATATCCTCCAGAGCCCTGGCCAGTTTGGCTCACTGGTTGGAGCATGGCCCGCGGACCAGAGTCCCGAGTTCGGTTCCAGCTGAGGGCACGTACCTTGGTTGCGGTTTGTCCCTGGCCCCGGTTGGGATCATGTGGGTGGCAACCAGTTGATGTGTCTCTCTCACATCCATGTTTCTCTCTCTCTCTTTTCCTCCCTCTCTACCTCCTGCTGTATCTGAAGATGAATGCAAAAAATGTCCTCGGGTGAGGATTAAAAAAAAAGAAAAGAATCCTCCAGAGAGGATTAACAAACAAAAAAAAATGTGGATGCAGTCAACAGCGGGGGAGTTGGTTACACAAATAATGGTACGTCACTACGTTGGAAAAACATGCATCCATAAAAAATTATATTCTTGAAGAACATTTGTTCTAGAAGAATGTTTATTGACATTAAGTGTAAAAGCCAAACTACCAAAGAGTAGTATAGAACTTACTGCATTTTGTTAAAAGTTGAAAAGGGAGAGTGCGTGTGCCAACTAGCAAAAATACACCAAAATGGCCCTGGCCAGTTTGGCTCAGCGGTTAGAGTGTCGGCCTGCGGTCCGGAGAGACCCGGGTTCGGTTCCCGCTAAGGGCACGTACTTTGGTTGCAGTTTGTTCGCGGCCCTGGTTGGTCGTGCGGGTGGCAGCCACTCGATGTGTCCCTTCACGTCAATGTTTCTCTCTCTCTCTCTCCCTTCCTCTCTCTCCCTCCCACTCTATCTGTACAAAAAATGGAAAAGTATCCTCGGGTGAGGATAAAAAAAAAAAAAAGAAAGAAAGAAAAAAAAAAATACACCAAAATGTAAACACCAGTGATTTGGTGCTGTTCAAGATTTTCCAAATTGTTTACAATCAAGTATTTCAGATTGATTTTAATGTTTCCATTACGTTTAGATAGCTTTACAAATACAAGATGGAATTTGATTCAACTGTTCCAGGTTTGATGTGGTGACTCATCAAATTTCCTAACTTCCAGTAACTGGATTAAGACCATGGTTGCCCTTCTGCACCGTGCTCGGCACAGGGCAGTTGCACAGTAGAGGCGCTGAATGGCGGTGCCGTGACGCCCAGTGGGGAGCACCTGGAGGACCATGGGAGCACCCTAAGTGTCCTGAAAAGAGCTGGCCGCTCCTGTTCGCATGTGGTGCTTTGTTGGGTGAGGTATTAAGACAAACAACCGTAGTACTGACCCACTGGGAATTTCCGATTTCAAATAAATTGTAGGAACACATGGTGAGGTTGATAGCATTGTGTTCAGGATCGTATTTACATGGAGTATACACAGCAGGCAATGACCAGTGCCTTTGAGCCGCATACTGAGAGCCTCTGGCCTTCATGGCCGCTTTGAACCCGTCAGGGCTACAACCAGAGTGAAGCAACCACAACTTTGCCCCGGAACACGCACATTTAGATATTGCAAAAATTTTAAATAATGGTTTTCAGAGATTGAGCAAGTTTTTAAATGGTTACATTTACATAATGACAACACAAACACTCATTCCTCCGGGAGGTATCATCTGGGCTTGTTGATGAGAATAAGTACAGCAGATAAGACCTGCCCATGCCCGGCCAATGTGGCTCAGGGGTTGAACACAGACCCACGCACCAAAAGGTAGCTGGTTCGGTTCTCAGTCAGGGCACACGCCCAAGTTGTGGGCCAAATCCCCAGTAGGGGGCCATGCAGGAGGTGGCCAAGTGAGGTTATCTCTCATTGATGTTTCTGTCTCTCTCTTCCTGTCCTTCAAAAATCAATAAAGAAAGAAAGACCTGCTCAGATAGGGCTGGTGCCACAGAGAGCCAGCCTGGGAGCCCTCAAGTAGCCTGGAGGGCAGGCAGTCTGGGCAGACACTCCTGTTTGGGGGATCTCAAGTCACACCTTGATGACCTTCACACCTTGGTGACCTTGGAGAAGGCATCTGTCCTCTGAGAACCCCCTGGTGGATAGGAAGCCCATCTGCTGAGTCCCCCTCACCCACGGCCTTCTCGTTTGTCCACTTGCTTCTTCCCAAACAGGAGGTGCCAAGGTTAGAATGACAGGGCCAGTGGACTGATGACAGATGGTGTCTTCCCAAACGGAAAAGGAAACCCATTCATTGGAAGGGGAGTTGACGTCAAGGAGCGGTGGGCTGCTGCCCCTGATAGCCGGCTGGTCTCTCTCCCTGGCAGGGAGCACCAGGAAATCCTGAGCCAAGGGCCTGTGCCTCACTGTCTGTGATTCACTCCCTGATCTGAAAATCCTGCCAGTGCGGAAGGAAAGCCCCTCTGGCCCTGGCTGCCTTCGTGAGAGGGGGTCTCTCCCAAGCAGAGGGCTGTTCGCAGGCTCATGAGGGAAGAAGAGGCTGGCCAGCCCATTTTCTGCCTCAGCGATGAGAAACCCCCTCCATCCGTTTGACATGGAGGATGACCAGCTGTTTCAGAGGAGGGTCTCGGGTTGTACAGGGAACGGAGCCCGGGTACTCGGGATGGGATGAGAGCAGCCTGGGGCCAATGGCCGCCTCTCCCTCCACTCTTCCACTTGGTCACTGCCTGGCCTCGCCAGCCTGGTTTTAGACTCCTCACACACTCTGCTGCCTTAGGATCTTTGTGTGAACTGTTCCCCCAGCTCCTCCCATCCTCCAAGCTCTGGAGAGGCTCAGGGGGTTGAGTGTCGTCCCATGGACTGCGGTCCAGTTCTATCCTCAGTCAGGGCACATGCTGGGTTGCGGGCTCCATCTCCACTGGGGTCGTGCAGGGGGCAGCCAATCCATGTTTCTCTCTCGCATCGATGTTTCTCTCTCTCTTTCTCTCTAAAAAACCTTTTTTTTTTCCCCAATCCTCACCCAAGGTCAGTTTTGCATTCATCTTCAGATAGAGCAGGAGGGAGAGAGGGAGGAAGAGAGAGAGAGAAACATCGATGTGAGAGAGACACACCGACTGGTTGCCACCCACACGACCCCAACCAGGGCTGGGGTCAAACTGCAACCGAGGTACGTGCCCTTAGCGGGAACCAAACCCGGGACTCTCTGGTCCACGGGCCGACGCTCTAACCACTGAGCCAAACCAGCCAGGGCAATAAAATTTATTTATTTTTTAAAAAGATAGAAATGCCTTCCCAGCCCCATAACACGATTTTATTTTCTTCCCACTACTTCCTGTGATCTAATCTTCCTCACTGATTGATTGCTGTGTGTTCTGTCTCCCTACCCCACTCCCCGCCACGTGCGCCCTTGGAGCCCTGTGTGTTCTGAGCACCCAGAACGTGACCGGGCACCAGCAGTGGGCTCCATAGACACTGGTTTAACAAATGCACAACGGGCAGAAGGGGGTCAACTCCGGAGCCCCCCACTGCCGGAGAGAACCACCTGTTTGAGCTTTTCCACGAGTGCAGGGTGGGGAAAGTGGAGCTTGGCCTCCGGGGTTTTACTACCTGCCACACAGATTGGTTTGCAAACCTGGCCGCTGAGGCCTACCTTTTGGGACCGGCTCCCCTGAGCCCCCGGTCCCCCTTCAGGCCGTGGCCCTTTCCTGCCTTCATTCTCCCCAGGATAGAGTCTCCCCACTGAACTGTTCCTCTGATCTTTTCTGGTCCCTGACACGCTTTCCCTAAAGCGAAGGCCTGACCCCGGCTCTCCCTCGCATAGGCAGGTTTCTGTCCCCCCAGAGCAGGGCTTGGCAAACGTTTTCTTAAAAGGCCCAACAGTAAAATATTTTACACTTTGTGGGCCAGATGGCAGTTAACTCCGGAGCCAAAGCAGCTGCAAGCAGTACTAATGAATGTGGCTGTGTTTCCAATAAAACTTTATTTACAAAGACAGTATGCCAGCTCCTGCACCATCATTTGCCATCCTCCGCTGTAGCAAACAGCTTTTCCCTGAGTGGCCCTGAAACTGGGAGAGATGACGTCTTCTGGCACCAGGGGCCTGAGCCAGCGGGAGCTTTGGGGAGCCCCGGAGGAGCTGAAGGTTGCAAAGAACAAACTTGCCAAACACTGAAGCTCAAATCAGCAACCTCCCCTGTAAGGGTGCGGGGCCCCGCAAGGTTCTCGCATTTATCACTTCAACGTTTCAAGGTTGAAAATCTTGTCATCTGCAAAACAAAACACCTATTGCACAATGGCTCCCCGGCCACAGAGAGGCCCAGATCATCTGGCATTTCATTAACAAGAAGCCAGAGCCCAAATTTCTGGAAATGCCTCCCGGGCAGAGCACGCTGGTGTGCTTCTGCCCTGCTGAGAGGAACACTGCTCGCATCTGCAGGGGAAGCTCAGCCTCTTGTGGCCTGGCAGGCAGCCAGCGCCACCCCAGAGAGGAGCTGCGTGCCTCCTCGGGATCCAGCAGCCCAGCCTGGGGAAGCACAGCGGCCTGTGGCCACTTATGTCCCGGGAATCCCAGCTCCCTGGGGATCGCTCAGGTGGCCGAGGCCAGAGGCTGGGGGGCTGCCTGGCAGAATCTTGCCCTGCCCAGACCCCACCCACCGTGAATGGAAGCAAGAGGCGAAGTGTGACCCCGGGCTAGCCTCTGGATCCTGAGCAGGATGAGTCTCGCTTGAGATGAAGCCCAAGCAGACCAGGCCTCGGCGTGTGGGACAGGAGGCTCTGGATTCCCCAGCCTGGGCCTGGTTTATCTCCAGTTTCCTGGAGTGTAGGAAACAGAGCCCCTGAAGCTAGTTGCCCTTCTTGCCCCTTAGCCTAGAGAAGGGCAGGTGGGAGGACAGAGGCCGAGTGGACTTGCTGCCCCAATGCCTGAAGCTCCTGGAAGGGAGGGGAGGAGGGAAGAGCCGGCGTCCTGGGGGGTGGGCCCGTGATGAGCTCCAGAGTCCACATCCCACCTCAGGGGCCAGCAGAGACCAGCCAGAATGCTGGCCCGCGGATGCCAGGTCATCCGATTTTCCCAGAGAAATCCCCCAATTCAGACGTGAATGTAAAATTTCCAGATTTTGCCCTGGCTGGTTTGGCTCAGCGGTTAGAGCGTCGGCCTACGGTACAGAGAGACCCGGGTTCGGTTCCCGCTAAGGGCGCGTACCTCGGTTGCAGTTTGTCCCCGGCCCTGGTCGGTTGTGTGGGTGGCAGCCACTCGATGTGTCCCTTTCACATCGATGTTTCTCTCTCTCTCTCTGTTCCTCTCTCTCCTTCCCACTCTACCTGAACAAAAAATGGAAAAATGTCCTCGGGTGAGGATAAAAATAAATAAATAAATAAAATAAAAAAATAAAAATTCCAGATTTTTAAATGTCTCCAACATTTTTTTTTTTTTAATTCTGTACTGTGCAGGCCAACCAATGTGTCTTTGGTCTGTAATTCAGCCTGTGGCTCACCAGTGTGCACATATTTTGGTCTGTAAAGAAATGTCCCAAGTACCACAGGGAGACAGAGCAATAATGGGAGATGACCATTCACCTGTTTTTGAGTTTACAAAGTTCCAGAAGTCGCCTGGCCAGTGTGACTCGGTGGACTGGGTGTCGTCCCACGGACTGAGAGATCCAGGCTCCGTTCCCAGTCAGGGCACGTGCCCGGGTTGCAGGCTTGATCCCCAGTGGGGGAGGAGGGCA
Organism: Molossus molossus; assembly: GCF_014108415.1. Lineage (NCBI taxonomy): Eukaryota > Metazoa > Chordata > Mammalia > Chiroptera > Molossidae > Molossus > Molossus molossus. The sequence continues at coordinate 2,976,415 of NW_023425354.1, forward strand.
CGCAGGAGGCAGCTGATTGATGTTTCTCTCCCACATCGACGTTTCTCTCTCTCTCCCTTCCTCTCCCTCTAAAAAAAAAAATCAATAAAAAAACAAACAAACAAAAAAGTTCCAGAAATCTGAGAATGTGCCTGACCCACCTCCCGTGGGCAGGATGGACTGTTCTCCTCTTCCCAGCGGGTAGCCCCTCGGCGGAAGGTGGAAGCAGGGGGCTGAGGCCTTCCACGGCGCAGGAAGAGGGAGCACCCTGGGGCTGGTGGCCTGCAGGCCGTGGGCTCTGCTCGTTCTGGTGCCTACAAGCTGGGGCACCTGGGGAAGTGAGTGACCTCTCACACCTCACTCCCACCAGCCTGCCTTTGTCACCTCCTCAGGCAATCCCCTGGGATGCCCCCCACCACCCCGATAGATGAGGTCTCCCACGGTATGACCCCACAGGCCCCTGGGGCTTCTCCTTCATAGCACTTGGTGCAGTTGAAATGAACTAAGCGTGACATCAACTCTTTCCTTCTGAAAAGAGTCTAAGCTGCGTGAACACCCAGACTAATAATCTGCAGACACCCAGCTCAATCTCTGATACATAGTAGGTGCTCAATAATTGTGACTTAAGGGAATGGACGAATGAGGGAATGGTTTTGTGAGATAAATCTTCCGGGAATAAGAAGTGACTCTGGGAGGCCCGGACCAACAGCGGACTCCCTCACGCCAGTTTCATGTAAGTTGGAGGTCCACCGTACTAGCCCCGGCCCAGTCCCTACATCTCCATCTTCCCCCAAAAGTCTGTATGTCCATCAAAGTGGAGGGCGGACCCTGAGGGCCTGAGGAGACCCGGAAGAGCCAGGGCCACCCACGATGCTTCCCAACTCCTGGGTACCAGGCCCTCCTGGCTGTCCCAGCATACCCGGGTCCCTGCGTGCCGGACCCTCCTGGCTGTCCCAGCATACCCGGGACCCGCAGGTGCCAACCTGGAATGGCACCACGGCGCTCACCTGCGCCAGGGCGATGGCCTCCGTGCCCGCTGGCGAGCAAGGTGCACAGCCCCGCTTAAGGGCGCCCTGCCTCCGGGGCCTGGGCAGTGCGGGTCTCCATCCTCGGAAGGCCCAGCCCTCCACCCAGCAGTGTCCCTTCCCAACGCTGTCTTCGTGGTGCTGAGCGTCAGGTGGCTCCACTAACACCTACGACCTGGATCAGCCCACCGGTGTCCCTGGTTCCCAGGGCCCGCACCTGTCTGCACGGGGAGGCCCAGCTCTCCCAGTCTGCCTACGGTCGGTCTGCACCCAGAGAGGAAAGTAAACGAAAATCAACCAAACGAGCCCTTTTGGGAAGTTTCCCCCCTCCTTATAAAAGCAGCACTTTTGATGAGAGGTCTGCGAGCGCAAAAGAGAAATTGTGGGGGGGGGCCCACCACCCCAGAAACCTGGACTGGGAGTAGGAAGTCTGAACTGCACCAGTGTGAGGCACCCCAAAGTCACCCCGTGGACTCTCACCCCTGACCCTGACGGAGACTCCCACCTCCCAGGCCTCCAACCCACTTCTCGGCCACTTGGGCTGGTTGCGGACTTGAGGGGCCACAGAGATGGAATATAACTTTCCCTCTGAACTCGCCCAAATCGGTTTGTGACAAAGTGTGTGCCGGTGTGTGCTTCGCCAGGCGGGGGAGCCAGGGACCGTCTAGGGGTGTCACATCCTGGACGAGAGACTCGGGAGGTCCCTGTGGAGATGCCCCACTGCAGGAAGACTGAGCGCTGGCGGGGGGAGGGCAGTTCCGACGCTACGTACCCTCAGGTGAGATGGGGCGCGGGGCCTGATCAGAAGCCCAGCATGAGGGGCACCGGCTGCCAGTCTGTCTGTTTTACTGGAGGACGAGGAAGACAGCTGGCCGCCCGGTCCTCCACCAGCCCAGGGCAGGGCTCCCGGGAGCCAGCCACACGGCTGGCCCCCTCTTGGGCTCTCCTCTCGGGCACTGCCAGTTCAGCTCCAGGCACCAGGCCAGGCCTCATTTGCATTGCAGCCCAGATGGTTCACCACAGCCTGGCTTCCCAGAACCGCCCGCTACCCTGGTGTCTGTTCCCCAGCGCAGGCAAAGCTCGGGTGGGCACAGCACCACTTCGGATGAACACCATCCTGTCCCAGCCCCAGACAGAGCAGCGCTTGTTGGTTTGGGGTCAGGGGAGATAACTGGCTGGAAGCTAACTCCCTTCTTTCTCTACCCCCAACTCCAGCTTGGACCAGATGTGAATTCCTCATAGAGTCGGTAGGAGGAACTTCCCTCCCCTCTGCACCCACACACCTCATAATCTCCGCACCCCCCTGGAGTCACCCCACACGCCAGCCCCTCTGTGGGTGGAAGAATGGGCCCCTAGGCCAGGGTCACAGGGAACGGGAATCTGAGCAGGGAGTGGGTGGGTGGCTGGGTGGGTTGGTGAAGTGTTCTCTCCTCCCTCAGCGCTGTTTCTGGGAAATGCCAGAGGCCGGCGGGGCCTGGAATGTCAGGCTTGAAAGAACTCCTCCACTGCTGAGACTTCCAGCCACAAACCTTTCCATTAGCCCGTGGCCCCTCCGGGCAGAAACAAAGGCCTGCAAGCTGGAACGCCTCTTGCCCTTCCCGGTGGCAGGCCATTGTCCTGGCCGTGCCCGCCTGCCCCGATTGTCTGAGGCAGGAAAGAGGGATCAGGGTCAACCTGCCATGCAAACCTCCACCCGCAGACACTGACCCCAGCAAGCGTCCTCTGTGCGACAGCTGCGGCCAGGCAGGCTGGTCCCCACCCCAGGCCCCGTGGGCAGGGGTTTCGAGAGGGCCCAGATGCCCAAGGAAGCCACCGGGAGTAGCAGGGGGCAGGGCTTCCAAGAGGTCAGGTGAGAGACAGGGACTGGGCCCCCCGCACCACCCCACACGGGTCTGGAGAAAGGGGGGCTGGAGAGGGCGGCTTCCTTGCTTCCAGTGCCTCCCCTTGAACCACCATCACTACCCGAGAAGCTCCAGAGAGAAGGACCCAGACCCTTCTCCCTGCCCCTTCATCTTCAGGCCCCGCCAGCCAAGTGGAACAATCCATGGAAAACAGGTAACATCAGGCCACCGGGCAGGCAAACCCAGGCTGCCTCCTTGCGCCAAAGAGAGCCCACTTTGGAGGCCGTGGGCTTGGCGTTGCGCAACCCTGTGGCCTGAGGTCAGTCTCCCAACCCGTCTTCCGCAAACAGCCACCAAACAATGGCAACCTTAGCGCCCGCCCCGGGGGGCTGGCTGGAGGACAGGAGACTGTCCCTGTAAGTCGGGGACCTTGATTTCACCAGGCTGTGCCCTGGCTTCCCATGACCAGCCCGTGAGCACCAGGGTTCCCATCTCTGAGGCTCGGGGGAGAGTTCGGTGTCCGTTACACGCTGTGAGTAAGTGGCGCCCCACAGGCAGCTGAAACCACGGTGTACTTCCCCTCCGTCGAGAATGAATCTTTATTATCTTTATGACCAAGCACCTTTGACTGGAAATGGGATTCTGACTTCATAGAAATTCTGCAAAGGGAGAGATTAGGAAAAGGCGGGCCTCCTAAATCCCTTCATCGGGAAAACAGCAGGGCAGGGCACAGGGGCCAGGCTTGAATAATCCCTTCCCCTCCTTGAGCCCCAGACGGGGGCGGTGGGAGGAGAGATGATCCGCTCTGGTTTGGGCATCTCTCTTGCCTGGAGGTGGGTCCCTGGGAATGTGTCCTGTGTTGGCCCAGTGTCTCCTCCCCCACTTCCCAGCAGAGCCCCAGTCCTCACTCCCTTTGCCTTTAGATTAGTGGGCCTACCCGGCTCCACCAGTCCGCACACCCAACCTCTGTGCCGTCTGCACAGCCGCTCCTGAGCCCTGCACAAAGAAACCCAAGGCTCCTCTAGGAGAAAGCAGTGGTGATAGAAAACAGAGGCCAACTGAATCCCTTCTTTAACGATGCACTGAGCACTCTCTCTGCACCAAGTCCTAGGCTTACAAAGAAATCATCAAATATAGTCCGTGCCCCAAGGTTCTCACCAGACAAGTCGTCAGAGCACGTTAGTCAACGTGGAAAGAGCTCCCCTGGAAGTTTAGAGTCTTACGTGCCAAATCTTAAAGGGCAGATAAAGACGGGCCGAAGTGTGGAAGGTAGTTCCACCCAGAGGGAAGTGAACGTGCAAAGACCCAGGTCTGGGGAACATTCTGGAGACAGCTGGGAGTTCCATGTGGCTGCAGCACGAGGTGTCCGTGGGACAGAGGCAGACGATGAAGCTGAGAGGAAGCAGAGCCTTGGACACACACTCACTAAGAGGCTGGTCATCCCAAAGGCAACTGGAAACCCCTGGAGCTATTAGGAAGCCAAAGGGAAAGGTGGCGGCCGGCTGAACGAAAGACAAGCAGGTCTTTGACGCGTGTCTTTCACAGGAGATACGTATACAGCTCTCCCAACAGAGCGCTGTTCATGGCCACGTCCATCCCCTGCAGCCCAAGCTACTCGCTCCACAAAGACCCCCCAGGGCTTTCGGAGCAAGTATAGCTAACACGCAGTGAGCACCTAATAGATGCAAGGCACTACTCTAAGTATTTTGCATACATGAGTTGGTTTAGTCCTCGCAGCTACTGGATAAGGTAGGTACTACTATCAGCCCATTTTACAAGTAAGGAAACTGAGGCACAGCTGGGAGAGTACTTTGCCCAATGCCATACAGGGTGGTGGAGCTGAGAGAGCAGGTCAGTCTCCCGAGTCAGTATGCAGGGAGCCCAGTCGCCCCTCCCACCGCATGTCCTGACCTTCTCCACGGAGGGCAGCACCTTTCGGGGTCCTGGGCATGCCTGCTGCCCCTCCTCTCTGCTCTCCAAGTCATCCCTGTACTCTTGGCCCCACCCTGAGCTCCCTGCCAGCCCAGCAGCCTTTGCTGCGGGCCCTCCGCAGAGCCCGGGCTCACTTGGGTAGCAGCACACTGTTGACATTAGGATTCACCTGTCTCAAAGGTCTCTCCAAGGAGATTGGAATTCCCGGAGCCCCAGGGCTGTTTCTTCCTCTTTATCTCTTCCCACTCCAATCTGCTCCTCCTTTCCCAAAATGAACTATCATAGTCTCCGAGGATCATCATCGCACCCACCCCTTGCTCACAGCCTTCATCACTTGGGGCGAGCGGGGAATCCCATGTCTCCTGCCTCGCCTATCTCCCTACAGGATTCACCCAGCACTCCGTCTTCCCAGCACTTTGCCCCGTGCCTGGCAAAAGCAGGCACTCAATGAGGGTTTGTGGAATGGATGAATGAACCTGACTTGTGTCAAAGCATTATAATTTACAAAGCACTTTTCTCATCCATTAACTCAAGGGCTATTCCTTGTGAGTCTTCCGTGTCCCCCATGAGGCTCAGCACAGAAGTGTATGGTTATGGTGCAGCCTCCTAATAATCAATGGATGAGAAGAAGAATGGACTCCTGATTACAGAGAGAAGGAGAATCCGTTCCATTAGCCCGCAAGCATCTTGAGGGCAAAGACCGGATCTTATTCATCTTTATAGTTCAATGCCCAGCACAATGCCTGCTACATAGAACCCACTTTTGTGAAATGTGTTGGATAAATCAATTTCACCCTCTGCAGAAGTAACAAGAAGACTCCTGGCTACTAGTTGGACTGACGTGTTTCCATTTCTAGCACACTTTGACCTTGTGTTTTAAATCTCAGATCTCTGATGGGAAAAGGTTACTCTTCCTATTTTGCATATAACAAAACAGAATCTCAGAGAGGTTGGATGTCCCGCCCAAAGCTCACGTAGTCCCCCTACATCTGTGGGGGTGAGAGGTGACAGAACAGATTGAAGACACAGTGGCAACGGCTGTAAGGTCCTATTGGCTCCCCCAGAAGCAAAGGGGCCAGGTCTCCAGTTCTAGACTCCCAAGATGTCTGATGTAGTCCGCATCTCTCCTTTTCTGACTCATTAGCTTTAGACATGTGGCATCGGGAAAGAGGACCGGGCTCAAAGACTGATGTAAGTGCTACTTATGCTGGTTCTCAGGTGTGTCCAGCACCCCACTGCCTGTTTAGGGACAGGTTGCAAAACCTTCATCACGCTGGCCCTGGTTAGCCCAATCACCCACACCCAAGCCAAGAGCATAGTTTACCTCAATCACAGCGGATCCCAGGTTCTGACCCACTGGGAGAGATCAGACCCCCACACTCAAAGGTGGGGGGCACATTCTAGGCTGTGCTGGGCCATCTGGAAGTGGGCCCAATTGCTGAAAACCGCTTTCTGAAAATTCTCCCCTGCTGGACTTTTATTCCGAGGTTTAACTACAGACGGGGATGTGAATTTTCCTCGTGCCCCATTAGGTCCCCCGCCCCAGATCCTGAGCCGGCCTCCGCGGCTCCCTGGGCTATTCATTCAAGGACTTTGGAGGAGTTGGCACCAAACTCCACTCCACCTACGAGTCCCCAGGGCGCCCTCTAGCGGACGCGGGGCGCGGGGTGCGGCCATTGCTCTCCCTCGGGCCAGTCCCGCGGCGAAAGAGCACCTGGCTGGACCCACACCGCACTGCGCAGGTTTGGAGACCAAGATGTGTGAAAGCGGCTGTTGTATGTTTATTTGTTTGTTTGTTTTGAGGGTGGGAGGCGGTACCCCTGTCAGCGTCGGCAGAGAAACTGTCAGTGGGCCATGGGCTGAAGCCCGACAGCTGCCACGCAAGCTGCGTCCCCTCCACCCCTGGGACCCAGGCTTTGCCCCAGGGACATGCCCACCGGTGACCATCACACGCCCCCACCCCCTCCAACTCCCAGATCCGGTCTCAGTTTCACGGCTCGGCTTTGGGGTGTCCCCAGTTCCCTTGAGACAGGCCGGGGCCTCTGGGGGCCGCGCTTGGGACCTCGAGCGGGCCGGGGTGGGGGCGAGGGGGTGTCCCCGCGAGGTCCGAGAAGAAGGGAAGGGAAGCCGGGAGCCTCTCCGGCTCGGCCTCCTGGAACTGCCCGCGCTCCCGGCGCTGCGCCCCCGCCTCCGACAGAAACCTGCCTTCTTAGAAGGGAGGGGGAAAGTGTGAATGAGAAGTTGGGGGCGGAGCGCGCGCGGGGGAGGGGCCGCTGCCCGGAACGCGCCGCCGAGGCTGGCGCCGCGCCCGCCGGCCGCCCTGGCCGCTAGCGTCGCGCTTTGTCTCTCGCGCGTCTCTGCTGGTCCCCGCGCGGCCAGAGGCCCGCCCTCGGCCCGCGGCCCCTCCCTCGCCCTCCGCGCGCAGCCTTTCATTGCTGCGAGTAGTGACTAAACATTACAAGAAGGCCGGCCACGCAGTTCCAGGAATCGGGGGGGCGGGGCGGGGCGCCGAGTATATACCCGCGAGCACGGCCTCCGCCGCGGCTCCGACTCGCACTCGCCGCGCTGCCGCCGCCACCGCTGCGACTCCGGCCCACACGCCACCGTCCGCAGCTCGCGCCACGGCCCCTCGCCTCTTCCCGGCGCGGACGACCCCGGGGTGCGCAGAGGGCAGGGCGGACGCCCCGGCGAAGCCCGAGGGACGCCCGCGCGAGGGCCCCATTGTGGACTTCACCGCCGCCAACATCTGGGCGCAGCGCGGGCCACCGCTGGCCGCCGCGCCGCCGCCTCACCTCGGGGACGGTAGGAGGCTCAGCCCCAAGGCCGGAGACTTCAGTTTGGGATCAGGTAAGAAAAAGGGGCGCGGTGTGGAGAGGGGGGTGGCCCTTGCTAGTCCCGGGAGCTTTCCCGGTTTCCCCTCCCTTTCCCGGGTCTTTCCCGGCAGGGAGGGGAAGAGGTAGGACACGGAGCGGATGGAAGTCGGAGATCCCAGGTTCCCGGAATACCCAGGCTGGGGCCCTCGGGCTTCTTAGGTCCTCCCCCCGCGCACCCCCCCCCCCAATGCCTCGGGTTTCTTTCTCTGTCCCCGCCGCCCGGAGCCACCGGACTGAGCGGCGCCCAGAGCGTCCCGGGGGCCCTTCTGTGCTCCCCACCCCGGCCACGCTCCTGGAGACCCAACTTCCGCGCCCGAGTTTCCCACTCGGCGCCCTGCCAGTGCGCGCTGGGGAAGGGGCAGCCCGAGCTCCCCCGCCGGCGGGGGCGAGGGCTTGGCGGGCTCTGCGGGGTGCCTGGGTCGGAACGAGAGCCCAGGCGAGGACCGCCGGGGCAGGGGGTGCCCCGTCCGCCCGGAGGAGGCACGGGCGCTGGGGCGGGCCGGGCGCACTGGAGGATTCCGGGCACTCACGCGGCGCGCGCCTTCCTCCCCACAGCCCCCCGTGATGCAGTAGCGGCCACTGTGCGGAGGCCGCCTAGCCGCTGCAGCCGCCGCCGCGCAGATCCACGCTGGCTCCGTGCGCCATGGTCACCCACAGCAAGTTTCCCGCCGCCGGGATGAGCCGCCCCCTGGACACCAGCCTGCGCCTCAAGACCTTCAGCTCCAAGAGCGAGTACCAGTTGGTGGTGAACGCAGTGCGCAAGCTGCAGGAGAGCGGCTTCTACTGGAGCGCCGTGACGGGCGGGGAGGCGAACCTGCTGCTCAGCGCCGAGCCCGCCGGTACCTTCCTCATCCGAGACAGCTCGGACCAGCGCCACTTCTTCACGCTCAGTGTCAAGACTCAGTCTGGGACCAAGAACCTGCGCATCCAGTGCGAGGGGGGCAGCTTCTCTCTGCAGAGCGACCCCCGGAACACGCAGCCCGTGCCCCGCTTCGACTGCGTGCTCAAGCTGGTGCATCACTACATGCCGCCCCCCGGGGCTCCCTCCTTCTCCTCACCGACTGAACCCACCTCCGAGGTGCCAGAACAGCCGCCGGCCCAGCCGCTCCCGGGGAACCCCCCCAGGAGAGCCTATTACATTTACTCGGGGGGCGAGAAGATCCCTCTGGTGTTGAGCAGGCCCCTCTCCTCCAATGTGGCCTCTCTCCAACATCTCTGTCGGAAGACCGTCAATGGCCACCTGGACTCCTATGAGAAAGTCACCCAGCTGCCTGGACCCATTCGGGAGTTCCTGGACCAGTACGATGCTCCACTTTAAAGAGCAAAGGGCAGGGGTCGGGGCGAGGGGCCTGGGTCTCCTTTCCTCCGTGGCACATGGCACAAGCACAAGAATCCAGCGGAGAGAGCCCTGCGGCTCTGGGTGAGCCAGGGGGTGGACAGGCCCCTCCCTCTGGCCCTCCCCCTGCAGAATGGGGCAGGCAGGACCTGGAATGTGTTTGAGGGAAGGGGAGTGCCACCTGAGCACCCCTCCCCCACTCCAGCCTCTCCGGAGGAGCCAGAGGCCCGATGGGACCACGCCAGCGACAGCAGTGGATTGATTATCCTCTACTCTCCGCTTCCTCCACTCCCTGCACTTCCAGACCAGGGACACTGCCGGAGTGCTGAACTAGTGAGAACTGCTGGGGAATCTGCAAACTTTCCGACGGAACTTGTTTGCTCTTTGATTTGGTTTTAAACATGGCTTTAACCCTGAGCAAGTCTCAGGCCTGGGACAGGGTGGACGAGAGAGTGTGCCTCAGGGCCCCAGGGCTGCAGGCTGGCCAAGGAATTGGCCACGCCCACCGCCCAACCCAGGTGAGGAGGGTGGCTGCTAGCTCCTCCCCTGGCTCCGGGGAGAACAAGACCAAGGGGTGACCTGAAGGGGACCGTTCTGCTCCCTCCCCCTTGGGACAGCCACCAGGAAACACAGGTCCTAGAGTCTATTGAGTGCCCAAGAGCCCAGATCCCTTCCCCCGTTTTAAGGGGGAAGTGGTATTTGGTGGGGGAGGGACAGGCTGGTCAGTTCTTTCCCCACTCATGCTATACCTTCCAGCACCTGGGGGCTGGGAGGGACGGAGGAGATGAGCCATCTTTGACCCCTGACCCCAGCCAGAGAAGATGGAGGATTCCACTTTGTGCCTCCTATGTCTGGCTCGGAGATTTGCCTTAAATGCTCCCTGTCCCATGGATAGGGACTGGCACACAAGAAGCCACACACGCAGCCAATCCAGGCAGAGGCCAAGGGATTCTCAGAGGGCAGGCAGCTGGCCACACATCATGGGAGGTGGGCGCAGATGCATGATCCTGTCTTCCAGCTGAGCACTGGAAGAATGATAGCCCAGCTGGTATTGGCCTGTCATAGGTGCCTCCTGGTGCCTGGGCTCTGGCCAGAGCACAGCCACCAGGTCCCACAGCCCCCCAGGCCCTGCACAGCGCTGCCTCCTCCCCTGGGGCCAGAGGGGCATGCATGGAGTCATCAAGAGACCAGGGTACCTGCCACCCCGGCTGCTTCTGCTCTGCAATAGCACTGATCAGTGAAAACTTACAGGAATGTAGCAGTGATGGAATTACCTGGAATTGTGTTTTTTGGGGGGGGGTGGGGGGGAACTAAACAAAGTTTTCTTTGTCAGGTATTGGTTTGGATGGGGCAGCTGTGTGTTGGGGTTTTTTTTTTTTTCTGTTATTTTTGTTTTTGTTTTTGTTTTTTGATGATGTTTACAACCTGCCTCAATCACTCTGTCTTTTATAAAGATTCCACCTCCAGTCCTCTCCCCCCACCCCACCCAAGCCTTCAGGGCTGTTAGGAGATGCTTGAAGAACTCAACAAAATATCAATCCAAACTTTGCACATATTTATATTTATATTCAAAAAGAAACATTTCAGTAATTTATAATAAAGAGCACTATTTTTTAATGAAAAACATGACTTGAGCCTTTTTCCCCCAGCCCCTTCTCTGCCTTGCTTTCTCTTTCACCCACACCCACACCCTGCACCAAGGGGAGGCGGGAGGGAGCCGCCACTCTCTGTGGCTCTGCCCCCTTGCTGCCCTGGCGTCCTCAAACTCCTTCACGTCACTTACAAGCTCTGGCAGCCCCTAGACTGCACCGAGAGGGTAATTCCTGCTAGTCTGATTCAGATCTGACCAGAATATGCAAAGCAAGTTCGAAGGAAGCGCTTCAAAGGGTTTGCAGGGAGTGAGCTGAGCTGTGGTCAAAGCTTTTAGAGGCTCCAAGCTATTAGAAGCGCTTGGCTCCTAGGCAGGGAGGTTTCCGAGAAAGCCCAGACTACAGGGTCCTGGCGATGACCCGTGACCTCAGCACAGCTGGGTTCGCGAGAGGTGGGGGGAGGGGTAGTCCTGATGCAAACTCTACATGCAAGTGGGGCTCTCCCCAGGGGCACTGCCTCCCTACACCTCCAGCTCCCCACCCGATTCCTAGTGGCACCAGCCTGAGCAGTGAATGGGGTCCCAGACCTCCCAATAAGTGCATCCATCTATTCATCGTTTTTCTTAGTCACTCCCACTCCCTGGGCCCTGTGGACCACCAGGATCAACCTTCCCAGCCACCCCCACAAGACAGGTGTTATCACCCCACATTCTCAGACACAACTGTGAGTCCATGGGAGCAAGGACTTGGACTGGTCACTCTCGATGCCTAGAACGGTGCATAGTAAATATTTGCCGACTCAGTGGGGGCAGCCACTCAGGTTCACGGAGGTTTAGCAACCTGCCCAAGGACACCCCGTTTGGGAATGTGCGAAAGACACAGCATTGAACCCAGGAGCATTTATTTCCAAAGCCCATGGACTCGCTACCTCCCTAAGTGTATGCCCGGGTTGCCTTTAGGTGGGTGCCCCCTGCAAAGCCAAGAGGTTAATACTGCCCCACCACCAGTACTCTGGGGTTTCAGCACTAGGGGTTCTGCTGAAAACCAAACAAAAAAACCTTCTCTGTTGCATTTCCTTCCATGCTTCCTCCCCCCACCCCTGACCACCCCCCCCCCATGACAGCTGGAGAGATGACTATGACTGTTATCCCCAAGTCTGGGGCTGAGTCCCCATCTCTGAGCCTCAAATGCCTGAAAAAAATGCCAAGCTCCCCACCCCCACCCCTATAAGCTGCTCTAGGAATTCAGTGTCCAAAAGGCAACTGAGCAAGTAAATAAACATCTCTTTCCCATTTCCTGACCTTTAGAGGAAAATAACCTGAAGTGACAAAAGGGCCAGGCCAGGCCAGGCATGACACCGCGGAGTGGACAGATAGGAAGCACACCACAAAGACCCCCTGCAGCTGGGAACACAGACCCAGATAAGGTCCCCTTTCCAGAGCACCAGGTCAGGTGAGGGGACCCAGTGGGGCCCGGCTCCCCAGTGCTTCCCAGGAGGATGTGGGAAACTTCTGGCGGGCTCTCCCCTGCCCTGGGGGATGCCAGTCACTACCATCTGCCTTCCAAGGCACTTGGAACCTGGAGTGCATGAAGTCCCTGTCCTGGCCCAGGAGGCAGCTGTCTAGCCAGGGTGTCCGGTGGTCACAGGACCCTAACAAAAGGGAGTGGCCTTCTCTGGCCCCAGAGGAAACTGCTCTCCCCAACCCGGGGAGGAACACAGGGGCAGGAAGACCCCCAGCTCCTTTCCCTGGATGCCCACTCCAGCCTTCTTCCCGCATCTTACTCCGTCTCTCCCCATTTCCAGTCCGCAGACAGGGCCAACCCTCTGGTTTTGCACACAAGGAAACAGTCCCAGAGAAGGAAAGCAACTTGCTTCAGATCACACAGCAAGCTAGTGCTAACAACAGAGCAAGAATCCCTCCTAGATCCTCTGCTCGGGTGGGCTTCTTCATGTTTCCCTCCTCCTCCCACCCCCTTGGCAAAAATCTCTGTACTTTCTAGTTCTTTCAGGGACAGACACCCCCTCCTCCAAAGGACTTGGGGGGGGGGGCTTCTGTCCTGGCATTAAGGACGGGCGCACCTGGTTCCAGGGCTTACTGAGAGGTGTCCTGAGGGGCCTAGGGACAATTCCCGGTGGCTTCAGCAGGCACCCATGCCCCAGGGACGTTAAGAGCGCATCTGGGGTCCCCTGGCCCACGGAAAGCGGGGAGGCCGCTGCTCCCAGGTCCTGTGCCCAAGTGCTTTGGGCGCTGTAAGAATCCACCCCAGGAGGCCTAGCCTCTCTCCCGCGGCGGTTTGGGGCAGGAGTCCCGACGAGCTAGCGCCGGGAATGGGAACTCTGCGAGCAGGGAGGGAAGGGGCCAGGCCAGGGGAGCTGGAGACAGAAGCACGCCCGCCTCGGTCCACGGAGTCGGGTGTGTGGAGGGGGCGCCCGGCGGACCGGCAGAGAGAGGGAGGGAGAGGCGGCCGGCACCCCGGGGGTCTGAGCAGAAACAAGCGTGCGGCGCGGGGGCAGCGAGCAGCGGGCGGCCCGGGGACGCGAGGCCGAGCGGGCAGAGCCAGGTCCGGGCGCACCTTCCCGCGGGCGTCCCGCCCATCCCGTGCGGGCGGCCGCCCCTGCCAGGAAGAGTCACTCCCCGGACGCTGCGGGAGCCCCGGCGGAGATATGCGAGGAATGTCCACGCCGAGCCGGGCGGCCCGCCGCTGCCCGCCGGCCCTGCGCTCGGGACAGACCCCGCCCCGCGCCGCCCCGCGCCGCCCGCACAGCGCGGGCGCCATGGCAACGGGATTACAGGCGCAGAGTGCTGTTTATTCTCAGCCCAGTGCCAGGAAATTCGGCCGGGAAGCTGCCAGGCGCACCTCCCTGGGGCGGGGGGCAGGAGGAGGAGGAGAGAGGGTGGACCAGCGCGCCCCGGGCTTGGGGGGAGGGCCCCCTTCGTCACTGGGGGGTCACTGACCCCTCCGAGGGGAGGCTGCTCAGAAAGCACCCACTCTTTCCCGGCCAGGAGTGGATTAAGTTTTCTTGTCGCGGGATGTCGATGTACCCCTCCAGGCCAGGGCCTCCCCACCCCCACCCCAGCCCACCCCCACTCACTGTCTATCCAGTGATCCTGTTCTTACGGCCCCTCAGCCCCTGCCTCTCGGTCCCTCATTCACTCATTCATTTATTCACTCAGCCAATAGCTGCTGAGCACATCCTGCGTGTCAGGGGACTGCGCGTGGAACGAGAGGCCGTGGCGGTGACAGAATAAATTGGTGGCGGATACAGAAACGGGGGCTGCTGCTGGTGCGTTTCCAGAGCACTGCTCCTCCTCCGGTAGAAGGAGCACCTCGTCCCGCGTTGCCCAGCCCTGTCCCAGGTGAGACCTGAGAGTCCTGGAAATCGGGACAGTTGATCACCCTACCCTCAGGTCAGAGTACATCCATTTCACAGATGGGGAAACTGAGGCCTGAAATAAAAGGCAGTTCTTCCAGGGTCAGGGCAGGCGGCGGGGGGGCGGGGTGCCATGAGAGTTGGAGGTTCTAACTGAGAATCCAGGGCTCTTTAGGCTATGAGCCCTTTGGGTGGCCCCATCCCCCGCCCTGCAAGGTCCGGAATGCATAGAAACACCTGCAGCCCCCCGGGAGTGGATGAAATTACGGAGGCCTGGACTGCAACCCCATCTCTTCTGAATCAGAAGCCCCAGGACAGTCGGGAATCTCAATGCTCAGCAGCTCCCCAGGTGACTCTCAGACCACGGCTGCCTTCAGGGAAGACAAGCCTGGATCCTCCTCTCTTCCGCCCCGAACCTTGACTAAGCCCAGCTGGGAAGTCAGCAGGGAGGAGAGGCCCCGGTTCACCGCCCTCCCTGCATCAAGCATGGACAACTGCAGCCCATCCCTCTCCCCAAGAGAGGGCCTAGGGGAGGGGAGGACAGTGCTCCTCCCCACCCTAGAGTTGAGCCCTCCCAGCTGTGTGGTGCTGGGAGCAGGCCAGGCATTTGTGAAATCCTTGGGTGAGCCTGACCCACTGTCATGAGGTCTGCCTGTGGAAGCTGGTGCGGGGAGGGGTTGTGGGGCTGTTCCCAGAAGCAGGGAGAACTCTGGACTTCCCACTCCTGAGCACTCTGATTGCAGCATGGCCTTAAGCAACAGCGGTGGCCTGGAAGGCTCTGTGGCCGAGAGAATGAGCGCCCCCACCCTCAGCTCTCTTCTGAAAAGAAGCCAGGGCTCTGAATGCTAAAACTTCACGCGGTCCTCGTGAACACCATCACTGCGGCTATTCATAGCTACCATCAGGCTCTGCTTGGACAGAGGCCGGGTGGCTCAGCTGGTTGGAGTGTCGTCCTGCTTGCCCACCAAAAGGTTTCGAGTTTGATTCTCCGTCTGGGCACATACCTGGTGGCAGATTCAGCCCCTGGTCCGGCTGTACGGGAGGCAACCGATCCATGTTTCTCTCTCTCTTTCCCTCCCCCCAAATCAATAAAAACATATCCTTGTCCTGCTCCTTGGATTGAGCGTCATCCCGTGGGCTGAGAGGTCTGGGTTCGATTCCTGGGTTTCGGCTCGATCCCCAGTGGGTGGCGTGCAGGAGGCAGCAATTGATGTTTCTCTCTCTCTCTCTCTCTCTCTCTCTCTCTGTCTCCCCCGTCCTCTCTCTCTAAAAAGTGAATAAAAACATATTTTTTAAAAAAATCCTTGCCCTGGCCGGTTTGGCTCAGCAGTTAGAGCGTCAACCTGCAGACCAAAGAGTCACAGGTTCGATTCTGGTCAAGGGCACGTACCTCAGTTGCGATTCAATCCCCAGCCCTGGTTGGGGTTGTGTGGGAGGCAACCAAGTGATGTGTCTCTCTCTCTCCCACTCTATCTGAAGATAAATGGAAAAATATCCTCAGGTGAGGATTAAAAAAAAAAAAAAACAGAAAAAGAATAAAAAAACATATCCTCAGGTGAGGATTAAAGAAAAAGAAAGGGGCTGAAAACCTAGACTTTAAAAAACAAACAAACCAGGATGCAAGTTCGTTATTTACACAAGAAAATGTATTTCCTCCTTTTCGCCGCCCTTCCCCCAAATCGCAAATCTTCTTTCATACAGAAAACGTTACTTAGGATCTAAAATGCACAGGATATTGAAGTTATAAACTTCAACTATAAGGACCTGGTCCTCCAGGGCGCCACCATTTCTCACAACCACAGGGGGCGCTATTTAGAATATGCTCTTTGAGGGCCGCGTCCATGAAGTCATGATGGGGGCTGCAGTGTCTGTGAACCATCCGGTGCATTAGCAGCACCTGACGCTTGCCTGAACAGCTCGCCGGGTGCTACCCGACGCTGGTAGGTCCCCTGTTCTGGACACTGAGACCGGTGCTGGAGACCAGTACCAACCAGAAAGCTGTCTGACTTCAAGAGGCTTCCAGTCTGAAAGGGGAACCAGACAGGAAAACCAAGAAGGATCCTAAAAAGGAGTGGGTGTAAAAATAAAATGGTAGACAGGGTACAGCGGGAGGGGGAGGAGGAAATGACCGCAGTGGCTTCCCAGAAGAGGTGACTCTTGAGCCGAGAAGAAGCAGCAGGTGTTCCCTCGGCAGGCATGGGACAGTGGAGCATTCTAATGACCAGAAATAGGGAAATGGCCCGGAAAAGGGAAAGCACTTTGGGGAACTTCAAGCAGTTTGCTGTGTTCCCATCAGGCACATCCAGGCCAGGTTCCAATAAGCTTCAGTACCCCCGAGTACCAGCTTATCTTCTTCAGGTCCCCACCCTCACACCCCACGCGGGGAGACAGACTTCCTCCCAGCAGGCGGTGGTCTCACCTGCCCAGCGCATGCTTCTGCGCTCACCTGTGCGCCGGGTCACATCAGAGCGACCTTGCCTGCCCAGCCGGCCCTCCCCCCTGCGAATTCAGCCTCTGTGTGGAGGCTGCCTTCTCTCCTTGCCTCCTCCCCGAATCTCCCTGGGCTCCCATCGTCCTGGAGCCCTCTCTTCCCTCAGAGGCAACCCACATGCTGTTCACCCCCACTTGGTCACATGGTGTCACTGCCTCTGATTTCTTCCCCACGGGGCTGGGAACTCTTCAAAGGAAGGAACTCACTCTTAGTCACTCCTCCAACAACCCTTAACTACCTGCTCCGTGCCAGGCGCTAGATCTACTTCCGATGCTTTGGACAAAATCCAGCGGGGTGCCCAGCAGAAGCCCCCACCCCCACCACTGGACTTGTGGCTGCACCAAAGAAGAAATGTCTTTGAATAGTGGGGGTTCAGAAGCCATTAAAATGTGAATTAAACCATTCCCAACTTTTTCCTTGGAGACGCAAACCGCATCCTTTATTTTCAGCACCGTATGTTCGTGCACACGGCACTACCGTGTTTTCCAGAATCCACCGACACGGTACCTCCTCGCCTCCTCCCCGATGTGCCCTGGACACGAGTAAGGTGGGTAAAATGAAATACTCTCCATTTTCCAGAGGAGCAAACCCAGGTGTAGAAGGAATTTCCACTTCCCTCAAGTCCCACAGAATATTAGTGGTAAAATCAGAATTGGAGCTCTGCTCTGAAGCCTTCAAATCCAGCGCCCTGGCCCGGCCAGTGTGGCTCAGTGGATTGAGCGTCGTCCCACACACCAAGAGGTCACTGGTTCAATTCCCGGGCAGGGCACATGCGAGGGTTGTAGGCTTGATCCCCAGTCGGGGTTGTGCAGGCAGCCGATCGATGTTTCTCTCTTTGTCCCTCTCTCTGAAATAAATAAAAACATATTTTTTAAAAACCCAGCACCCTGCCCTGGCCGGTTTGGCTCACTGGTTAGAGCGTCGGCTCGCGGACCAGAGAGACCCGGGTTCGGTTCCTGCTAAGGGCACGTACCTCAGTTGCAGTTTGCCCCGGCACCAGTTGGGGTTGTGTGGGTGGCAACCAGTCGATGTGTCTCTCTCATGTTGATGTTTCTCTCTCTCTCTTTCTCACTCCCTCCCACTCTATCTGAAGATAAGTGCAGTAATGTCCTCAGGTGAGGATAAAAAACAAAAACCGAAACCCAGCACCCTGCTCACTACTGCTTGTTCCCGTGTTAGGGTCCACACTACCTGGGACCTCCACTTAGCAGCTCTGAAGGCTCCCCAAGGGACCCAAGAGGCGGCGGAGTCCACACTTGCCTCCCGTCAGGAGCGAGCCAGGCCTGGGGGTGGGTGTCGGGGCTGGCCTTCCATCCAGCTGGACCCTGGGTGCTTGCAGAGGTCACCGGGGTCCTCCCCCTCCCAGGAGTGGGAACCTCAGCTGTTCAGAGCCGGAGGTTCCAAAGGATGTAGAATTCCCAGGGCTATTCCACCAAGACCTCTGGCCAGCCCAGCGTGCAGGGTTTTGCCTGAAGCCTCAGAGAACCCGAAACATCGCTCTAAACGAGCCTTTCTGGACGCTAGGGACGGATAAAATGACCTCTCTCCCTTTCCATTATGGAGTTCTACAAGAGGGGCTGGAGGGCAGCAGCCAGGGCTGGGAGGGAGGCTGGCTGGCTCTCCAGCTTTTCAGTGCCCCTTGGCACCTGGTAAAGCAGGCAAGGGGGTCTGGCAGGAAGGCCACCCGGAAGATATCTGAAGCTGAGCCAGCACGGCCCAGTGGGGGTGCGGACAGCCACTGGCCATGGAATACTGCCATACACACTGGGGCTTCCCCGTCAGGTTCTCAGGCCCTCACTTTGGGGTTTGGCTGAGAACTCAGCAAGGACCCGGAGCAGGCTGGGGCCGGAGCCCTGGAGTGAAGGGGAGGAGACCAGGGGAGCAGCCGGGCCCTCCGGCAGGCGCGCTGCCAGGTCCGTCCTGCCGAAGAGAAGGAGCTGGGAAGGTCAGCCAAGGGCCCAGCTGAGGCGAGAGGCCTTGTGCCCATACCAGGGTGAGGACTGAGCTGACCAGTCCTGCGGGGGGAGGGGGACCCCAACCTGGGCAGAGTATGCGAGGCCATGGGGCGGTCAGGCTGGACTCTGTGGCTGGCAGGGGAGACCTGTGGAGGGGAGCCAATTACCAGGGCCAGATGCCCGGGAGGTTTAGGTCCCCACAGAAGGGGGAAGTGGCCAGAGAAGGCTGGAGGACCTCCTGCGTGTGCGTGAGGCGGACACGTGGCTGCACGCACAGGCCACTCAGCGCCTTCTGAGCCCCTCTGTAGATGTGACAGCACCGCCCTGCGGGTGTGCACCGTGGGGTGAGGCGTGATGGTGAATCACCCAGCTACCCAGGAGATGACGGACCAGGATTCAGGGTGGAGATGGTGGCAGGGGTCCGACTTTCTTCTGGGAGGAGAATGCTGGCTTGGACGAGGACCAGAGGTGCTCTCGGCCGCAGAGGCAGGATTCAAGCAACTGAATCAGCGGCCCAGGTCCGAGGTGGAACTCTGGCCCCTGGTCTCGGGGCCCTTCCGCTGGTCTCTGCAGCGTTCGAGGGGAAGCAGACAAGATCTGCACGAGAAGGCTCCTGGCCGGTGGCGTAGGAACGGAACAGGCTTGCCACCCACCGCGCTCTCCTGGGGACACAGCCCACGCGCTGTCTTTGCTTCAGACTTTCACGATCCTGCTCTGGGGCGCCAGGGGCTGGACACATACACACTCATTTTCTTCTCCAGCGACCTGTAAATTAGGTCTTACTGTCGTCCCCATTTTCTTAGCGCGGGGAACTGTGAAACAGAGATGTAATGTGACTTGCCCAAGGTCACACAGCGAACCAGGAACAGGTCAAGCATCCAAACCCAGGCAGCCAGGCTGATTCTTGCCTGTGGCTGGCCAGCATCTACTGGCCCAACCAGGAGCCCAGGACTGGTAGAGGGCAGAGTGCCAGGTGTGGGGCAGGTCAGCTGGATGTGTGTCCCAGATCAGTGTTGCTGATGAATGACCTTGAGCAGGTACCTAACGGCCTTGCCTTGGTCCCTAATCTATTCACAGGGATCTCTCTCTCTCTCTCTCTCTCTCTTTTGGTACGTGCCCCTCATGGGACCCGAACCCAAGACTCTCTAGTCTGCAGGCCGACGCTCCAACTGCTGAGCCAAACCAGCCAGGGCCACAGGGATCTCAACCAAACCTACTTCATGGCTTGTTGTGAGGTTGAGACAAGACCGTGTCCAGGACTATTGTTACTGGAAGAGTCTCCCTGGGACAAGCAGGACTGGAACACCTCCCCGTTCACCTGCCGCCCAACCCCACACACCCCTGCTGGGAGGAAGGGGCGACGGGTGGGACTCAGCCGCAGGTCCATTCCATGGCGTCCGGTGCGCGAGAGGAAACCTTCCTTCCTGCTCCTGCGGGGTCTCTTCCAGGCCCTGCTGGTGACGTGCCTGCTGCCCTTCCTTCTTGCTCCCCTCGGCCGCCCTCCGTGTGACACTGGGTGGCTATAGGAGTGTCCTAGGGCTGCCATAACAAAGGACCACAAACTGAGTGGTTGGAACGACACATGTTGATTTCCTCACGTTCTGGAGCTGTGCTCCCTCTGAAGTCTAGGGGTGAGCCCTTCCTCGCCTCTGCCCAGCTATCCGTGGTTGCCAACAACCCTTGGCGTCCCTTGGCTTCGAGACACGTCATTCCAGTCTCTGCCTCCCCTTCACATGGCTGTCTTCCCTGTGTCTGCGTCCAAATCTCTCTATTCTTGTAAAGACACCCAGAATTGGATTAGGGCCCAAACTGATCCAGTGTGACCTCATCTTAAGGAATCACATCTGCAGAGACCTTATGTCCAAATAAGGTCACATGCACGGGGTCCACACGGACATGACTTTTGAGGGGCACTATCCCCCACCCCCCATACTGCTGGTCAGTCCTGCGGGATCTCCAGTTAAGAAAATGTTTGTCTTTTTTGCATCTCCCAGGAAGACCCTGAGGCTGTGTCCTTTGCTCTCAGGCAGAGGGACAGTGGAAGGCCCCTCTGCGTTCCGTTCAAGACACTCTGAGCGAAGGATAGGCTGGAAAACTGCCCAGGGATGGAGCCCAGCAGAGGGCCAAGCCAAGTGCAGGGCTGAAGGCCAGCCTCCCGGGGAGGGAGCGCATGTCTGACGCCGCCCGGCATGGCCTGGTCCTCTACAGACATGGCCTCATTTAGCTGCAGGGATGCCTCCTGCATGACTGGTGAAGAAGTGCCGTCTTAGCAACCTCAGATGACCCCTCACAGAAGGAAGAGCATCCTCTGGAAAGCTTATTCGGAGTATCCATGGGTAAGAGAGGGAGGTAGAGCCATAGGGTTGGGCGTGGGAAATCTGGCCAGGGCCACAGTTCCTTGGCAATGTCACCTAGGGAAAAGTCCAGGGATGCCCAACAGCCAGCTTTCTGCGAAGCCCTAGGTGAGAAGGACACAGGCGTGTGGCAGCCCATGTCCCTCAGATGTACCTGTGGAATCCAGGTTGGGGAGAGCCGGGCTATGAAGTTACAGGGCTTTGTCATCCCTTTTATCACCGCATCCTTATTCTCTCAGAGAAGAGGTGTGATGGAGAGAGCCTCCAGGTGGTGCTTGATAGCTGAAGGGAAAGTTCAGAGTTCCCCACCTCCTCGAGCAGGGCCTGCAGCCCCTCCTATCTCCCCTGGACAAACCTCTGGCCCCAAGCGGCTCTCTGGGGTACCAGGTCTGACTTCTAGAGCCCAAGAACAGAGAGAGGGAGGATGCGAAGAAGGCACGGGGTTATGCGCTTACCTGAACCACAGGAAGGGGACCGCCCTGCCCCAGCCTACCCACAGCTGCACTTCCAGGGACAGGAAGTCAGCTGAGTACCGAGCAGGCAGCTGCCTGGGGGAGGGGCCGGGCACCTGGGTGGTCAGCTAGGGCTGTCTGCTGCTCTTCTGGCCACACTCAGGAAGCCGGAGGAAGTGGGGGATCCAGCCTGGATTTTCATCCGGCTCCTTCACCTCCTCAGGGCCAGGAGACCCAGGCAGGTCTCGAAGTTGGCACCCCATGTGCACCACGGGGATGTAACAGTCCCCACTTCCTAAAGTTGTTGTGATAGTTCAGTGAGCGAACACCCACATTGCCTAGTACATAGCGAGCGCTCGGTCAGCACTGGCTGCTTCGTTGCCCCTGGGAAGGGGCTGGGCCCCTGGATGGACCTGGTTTCTCGTGAGCAACCTGGTGTTTATGCAGTGGCCTCACCTGCTCAGGGGAGAAAGCCGGTCTCGGCAACCTGCGGGCAGCCCCGCCTGGGCTGCTGAGTGTCCCGGGAAAGCAGTGGGGGCCCCCCTCCACTTCTCATGCACTGAGCAGTCAAGTTCTCACCGTACCAGGGCCCCTCTCTGGCCGGCCTGCCCAACCACAGGACAGTCAGGCTCCGGGCCAGGCAGTTACAGTAAGCCAGGCCCGCCCTTCCTCACATGGGGTACCACTGTTCCCGCTCTGCTTCGAGCCCTGGTTTCCATACAGGAGAAGTGGGGAGCAGAGCCCCTTCCCAGCCTGGTGCACTGGCTGGCTCCTGACCCCACCCCCAGGACTAGCTGGCCTTCCCAGCCACCTCCAGGGGCCACCTCATCCTGGCAACCACCGGCAAAGGGCAAGCAAAGTAGCAGCGCCGATCAGGAGAGGCTGACTCACTCCAGCCAGGCTGGGCCGTCCATTAATATTCTTGGACCCGGGCCCGGGATTCCTGCAGGTTCCGACTATCCTAAGTGAGGCGGGTTCCAAGGTAGCCCTGCGGGGAGGGCGGAGGGGCCGGCCCTGGCAAGGGTTTGAGTGAGGCCCAGCAGCTCCAGACCGGGCCCAGGACTGTGACATAGGAAGTCCTACCTGACCCCAGGCTTGATGGAGGAGGAAGGGGCGGGGAGGAAGGAGGACTCCATTTATAGCGGTCAGGCCGGTTACATAATTATTCTATTTCCATCACACCAACCCTGCGTGGCAGATACGACTGATCGCTCGTTAATCGATGGGGAAACTGAGTCTGGGCGAGGTTAAGGAGGTTATGGGGGGAAGGTCGGCGAGGGGTGGGGCTGCACCGGCAGAAGGTGGGGTGACACCGCTCAGCCGCAGTGTCGCCGAGGGTACACGGGGAGGCTGGGAGAGGCGGGCCAGAGCCTCCCGGGAGCACGTGGCCCGGGTCTGCCTCGGCTGGCGACGCAGCTCTGCACCGGCCCAAGCGGGGTGCGGGGCGGGGCGGGGGTCCCGGAGGCGGCCCTCCGCGGGCTCTCCCGACGCCGCCTCGGGGCTGGGCGCCGCGCCGGGACGGGGACCGCAGGGCAGACGCGCCCGAGTCCCCGGCCCACCGGTGCCCATGGCAACCGCTCCTCTCCGGGCGACGTGCAGAGGGGAAAGGAACACACCGCCCGCCCCCCGGCCGCCAGCTGCGAATTCCTCAGCCCTTCCATCAGCGCGGCCGGCCCCCGTCGGGCTTCCTCGCAGGCAGTGAGGTCAGCGCCCCGCCCGCCGCCTCGGGCTGGACCCGCGCCCGGGATCCCGGCCCCCTGCCCGCCGTCCTCCTGCGCCGGCCCCGGATCCCCGGCCCCCAGGGCCCGCCCCGCGCCCGGCCCCCGCTCCAGGATCCCAGCCTGCGCCCCGCCCCGCCCCGGCCCCGCGCCAGGTCCCCGCCACGCGCCCGGATCCCCGCGCCCGCGCGTCGGGGAGCTGGAGCGGCCCCTCGCGCCCGCCGCCCGCGGGCCTCTGAGCCGAGCCGAGCCCTATTTCGGGCGCTGGCGCTGCGGGCCGGGGCAGCCCTGCCCGGAAGGGAGCTATTCTGGGCTGGGCCGGCGCTAGCAGCTGCGGCCCCGGGCTTCCCGGCAGGGTGAGCGGACGGGACAGAGGGCACTCTAGGGCAGGGCTCCCCTCCCCCGCCCTCCCCACCTTCATCCCCGGCCGCGCCCAGCTCCCACCCCTTTTTGGCCAGACCCAGGTCCCTCCCAAGGCCGCGAACATTCTCTGGTGCCCGGTTACTGGCAGTGTCCAGAGCCTGTGGCCGCAGAGGTCTCTCCTCCGGTGCCCACCATGCGCGGGCTGGCTCCTCTTGTAGGGGCACAGCCTTTGTCCCCACGTGTCCCATTTGCCTGCCCTTCCTGACTGTAACCCCTCACTCCTGTGTCCGTTTGGTTCAGTGTTGAATCCCCACTGCTCAGCACAGGTGGGTGCCCCCCAAAGGGTCATTAAGTAAAAGTTGTTCAACTCTCACGTTCTGTGTCCCATTTAGGACATTAAACTCCAGCCCCTTGTGGGATATTTTCCCCACATCCTGTCTAGCAAACCCTTCTGCTGGTCACAGGATCCAGCTGCCCCCCCACCCCCACCCCGGGTCCCCTTCCCCGACAGAGGGAGTGACTGCTTGCTTCCATGGGTGGCCTGAGCTATTGGACAAGCCTTGGGTATTTGCACATGTGACCCTGGTCCCCTTGGGTTTACTTTAGAGCCAGTTGCTGGATTCCTCAGGGCCACACCTGAGAACCAGGAGGAGAATATTTGCAGTCTGGCCCAGCTGGTGTGGTTCAGTGGCTTGAACATCGTCATCCCATGGACTGAGAGGTCTCTGATTCCTGCATTGGATTCCCAGTCAGGGCACATGCCCTGGGTTCGGGCTTGATCCCCAGTGGGGGGCATGCAGGAGGCAGCTGATCCATGTTTCTCTCTCACATGGGTGTTTCTATCTCTCTCCTGCCCTCGCTTTCTAAAAAATCAATAAAAACATTAAAAAAAAAAAAAAGCCCGATTGGGGTGGCATTGTGGTTGAGCTTCGACCCCTGCACCAAGAGGTCACCAGTTGACTCCCTGTCAGGGCACATGCCCAGGTTGTGGGCCCGATCCCCAGTGGGGGGCATGCAGGAGGCAGCCAATGGATGTTCTCTCTCATCAATGTTTCTATCTCTCTCCCTCTCCCTTCCTCTCTTTCTAAAATAAATAAAGAAAAATATTTTTTAAAAAAGAGAGAATATTTGCAGTCTGTGCCACGTCCACTTGTATCAGGAGACAAGTTGTTGCCATCATCCAACTGAGCCCCTCCCTCCAGAGCAAAAGGCCCCACGGAGAGTGTCTGTGAAGGCTGAGGGACAGGGGACGAGCAGTGACCAGTCCCCTCTGCTCCAGGTGTCCTCAGGACGGCATGGATTCACCCAGCTTCTCTCCAGCTAACTCTAGTCAGTGCAAACATTTGGATCTTGTGACAATGCCGACTCTGATTCCCTGGCCTCAGGTGGGGCCTGAAATGTTCCCTTTCCCACCAGCCCCCGGCCTGCACCCGCCACCCCCCACCGCTGGGCTCCGAGTGAGGGAGAATGCATGCAGCCTCCCACCCGTGCTCAGACAGGGCTCAGGTGGAGAGGCCAGCGCCCAGGCCCTGGACGTCAGGTCCCGGGAGCCTCAGCTGCGAGGGTCCTCCAGGTGCCCCCCTCAGGGCCCCAGAGTTCTCCCCCCACCCCAGTTTACAACCCTCAGCTTCCTTTCTTTTTCTTTCAAATTATCACACAGTATCTGTACCTTGCAAAACATGGGTGTACTACTATACTTACTCTCAACTAAAATACATAAAAGATACGTTATATATGAATAAAAAATAAAACTTAGCCCATGCCCAACTCCTCTCTCACTCCCCAGAAAAAGAAATACACTACAATTCAAGGCTGATTTTTTTTTTTTTTTGATAGAGTGGGAGGGAGAGAGAAACATCGATGTGAGAGAGACATATCAAGTGGTTGCCACCCACACGACTCCAACCAGGCCCGGGACAAACTGCAACCGAGGTACATGCCCTAGGCGGAAACCGAACCCGGGACTCTCCAGCCTGTGGGCCGACGCTCTAACCGCTGAGCAGAACCGGCCAGGGCGCAGCGCCGATTCTTGACCGCTGCCTGTTTTGTTTACACCTTGGGTCGGCCAGGGTTAGCGCTGGAGGAGATGCAGACAGAAAGCCAGCCGGCCTGGGGTGGAAAGCTGGTGAGCAAGAGAGCGAGAAGAAAGTGTGGTTCAAATGTGGGCCCAGGAAGCGAGGAAACCACTTTCTCTCTCCCCAGGGCCCTCTCCTGCCCTCTCTCAGGGCAGGCCAGACAAGGTGAGGGCAACCTCAGCTGCCAGCACCGGATCATGAGTGAGTGGGCGCCACCCAAGCTTTGACTGGCTTGTCAACAGATCGCTCCCTTCCTGGCGGAGCAGATGGAGCAGCCAGCGCCTTCGCGCGCCCGCGGGGTGAATGGAAAGGTGATCAATGGACGATTAATTAAAAGTGGAAGTTGCTGGGAATCTGGATTGCTCCAACCGAGCTCAGCTGCAGAGGCCAGAACAGCAGCTGAAATCCACCACCTGGGCTCTAGTTTCCCAAAGTAGAGTGTCAGCCCAATCTGGGGGTTTACAGTCCAGGAGGGGGGCAGAACGCTTGGGCACTTGGCAGCGGGCCACACCACTCACTGTTCTATGAAGGGCGGGTGGTAAGCCCCTGCGGAGGCTTCAGCAGGCCAGCTCTGGGTTCGGGGCCTTAGACGTGGCAGGTGTCCATGGGTCATTGTCTTCTTCTTTCCCCTGTTCCCGGCCCCACTGAGGGCCCCGAGTCTAGTCCTCAATTCTGGGGCCAAAAGGAGCCTTACGGCTCCAGTTTCCTTCAAAGACGGATATTTTCTCAGACTTGGGTAATTGGGGGAAAGTCACAGGTCTCATTTCTGAGAGGGAAGGAACAGGGCCCACACGGCGGGTGGGGCAGAGTGAGAAGGGGTGGAAGGGGGGAGGGAGAACTGGGAAATCTCACTGTCCGCACTTCTGCTTTGTGAGTTGCAGGCCCTGAGCTGCCCACAGCTCTCTCTCATAACTTCCTCCAAAGGGCCCACTGACCATTTGCATATGTCTCATTGAAATTCCGGAGCAGAATTTAGTCCTCTCTTCCCCGCGGCCCCCAGAGGGTGGCTGGAGCATCACTGGGGAACCAAAAGGTTGGGACAAGGGGCCACGGGACAGTGATGACTGCCCCAGCCTTCCCCTGGCTGATTCACTCTTATTCAATAGACGGGCCATTTTCCTAGAATGTTGCAACAGAGGTATTAGGGTTTTTCCAGAGATTTCCACTCGCAATGACCCAACTCAGAGACCCTCAAGTGGAACTTAAGGTGGCTCCCACTGGCAAGGGCTGGGTGTTTGCCCTCTGACCTTGGCATCCCCTGCATTTTAGCCTTTCTCAAGGGGCAGAGTGCACTCTCCTGAGAACAGACTCATTGTACACCCAGCTGCACACAGGCGGGCTCTGGGCCTGTGTTTTTCTTTAGTAAGACGTATTTGTTTAGATGAATGGTATGGCTGGAAATTATTTATTCCTGATTAAAAAAAAAATAGGAAGACAACACAGTTTTAAAATTCTAAAAAAGTCCGGCTGGTGTGGCTCAGTGGTTGAGCATCGACCCATGCACCAAGAGGTCGCCGGTTCGATTCCTGATCGGGGCACATGCCCGGGTTGTGGGCCTGATCCCCAGTGGGGAGCATGCAGGAGGCGGCCAATTGATGTTCTCTCTCATTGATGTCTCTCTCTCCCCCTCTCCCTTCCTCTGTCTCTAAAATCAATAAAGGAAAATTATTTTAAATTTTTCTAAAAAATGTCTGTCCTGAGTTTTACCCCCTTCTTCTCAGTGTTCCTTTTCGGTTGTAAACTCTCCGGTTCTAAGTCCTAAACTCGGCACTAGGTCCTAAGCTCTTCGGGTCTCATCCCTCGCGCCCCAGTCCCCGGTCCAGCCACACAGTGGATGTCCGATTGGACGGTGTTGCCTTTCTTGGCGACAGGAAGCCAGCCCCTCGCCGAGCCAGGCGTTCCTCCGGGGCTGAGTTCAGGCATCACGGCGGCAGTGGGATTCTGACCGTGGTCTTTATTCCAGCGAAGTGTCTGGCGTTTGAAGTCCAGGAAAGGAATTTCACTGTGGGCTCGCTCTCCACACAGGGTAATTCCCTGTGGGTTTGTCACGGCGAAGGAAAGAGATACTGGGAATTGATAGCTGGGCACCCTGGGCTTTAGGGGATCTTTTCTCAAAAAGTTCAGGGAACTCTGGCCAAAATCGGCGCTAGGTTCTCGGAGTGAAAACGGGTCGAAGAAAATGATAAGCTGGGGCGGGGGGGGGGGGGGGGGAGACCCGTAGTTCAGACGAAATCACGGAAGATCTATGACAGAGACACTTGGTGGGTGGGGGCTGAAGAAAGCAGTGGAACCTTCTTGGGAGCTGAGGTCATGTTTCAAACAGAGAGGAAGGGAGACAGGAAAGAGGGAGGGAACATGGCCCTCAGGTGAGAAGAATAGATTGTATCCAAGGACGGAAGAGGAAAGAGAATGAATGCTGCCTTGCCCTGGCTGGTTTGGTTCAGTGGTTGAGTGTTGGCCTGCAGACCGGAGAGTCCCAGGTTCGGTTCCCGCTAGGGGCGCCTACCACAAAAACAAACAAAAAAATATTTTCTGGCCGATTTAGCTCAGCGGTTAGAGCGTTGGCCTGCGGTCCTGAGAGACCCGGGTTCGGTTCCCGCTAAGGGCACGTACCTCGGTTGCAGTTTGTCCCCGGCCCTGGTCGGTTGTGCGGGTGGCAGCCACTCGATGTGTTCCTTTCACATCGATGTTTCTCTCTCTCTTTCTGTTCCTCTCTCCCCCCCCCCCCACTCTACCTGAACAAAAAATGGAAAAATGTCCTCGGGTGAGGATAAAAAAAAAAAGAAAACTGCCTTTATTTTTATTTTTATTTTCAATTAATTTATTCTTTTTGGTACGTGCCCCTAGTGGGAACCAAACCCGGGACTCTCTGGTCTGGAGGCCGATGCTCCAACCGCTGAGTCAAACCGGCCAGGGCTATTTTTATTTTTATTTTTTAATATTTTCTCTTTATTGATTTTAGAGAAAAAAGAATGGAGAGAGAGAAACATTGATGAGTGAGAACATCAATTGGCCGCCTCCTGCACGCCCCCCACTGGGGATCAGGCTGACAACCTGGGCATGCGCCCTGACCCGGAGTCGAACCGGCGACCTCTTGGTGCAGGGTCAACGCTCAACCACTGAGCCACACCGGCCGGGCAGAACTGCCTTTATTGAACACCTACTGTGTAATGGTCTGCTCTCCAAGTCTGTCCATTTCACCAAGGCCCTATGGAGCGGAGACTGTTGGACCCTTCTGACCAGGGAGCAATTCAAGGTGGCCACGGCCTTGCAACTTCTCCAAATGGCCCTGCAGACAGACTCCAAGTTCTCTCTGCTTCTACATCAACTCAGAAAGAAAACAGGGCAGGGCGAGGTTAAAGGGAACTGAAGCCTGAGACAATAGGACTGGCCGGGAGCTCTGAGTCACCTCGGCGTTAGCCTGGTCAGCGCCCTCCCAGGACAGAAGAGAGCATGCCTCC
The DNA here is from genome assembly GCF_014108415.1 of Molossus molossus. Classification (NCBI taxonomy): domain Eukaryota; kingdom Metazoa; phylum Chordata; class Mammalia; order Chiroptera; family Molossidae; genus Molossus; species Molossus molossus. The sequence continues at coordinate 3,005,232 of NW_023425354.1, forward strand.
CTGGCCTGGCGCCATCGTTCTGTCATCCCTGAGTTCGGGAGAGAAACAGGAAAGTGGGCAAACCAGGCCCTGCGGGGCAGAAACTGGGCTTGAGAAACTGGAAATGAGAGTGTGTGATGTTAATCACCAGCAGAACTCTGGAATGAATCATCGAACAAATCCATTTATTCATGCCCTTAGTTATGAAATTAACAGATATTTATGGAGCGTCTCTAAGGGCAAGCCGTTGTGTTCGGCATGGGGTGTGAGGTCTTCAGTCGGGGTGGACTGTTCCCTGAAGGATCTTAGCAGCTACAAGCAGGGAAGGAGATGATAGAATATAATTACTGTTATGGAAAATAAGTTTGTCAGAGAAGTACAGATAAAATCCTAAGGGGATTCAAGGGACACTTAGAAAAGGCAAACTATAATGTCTGAACTTATTTCAGGGAAGAAGCTAGGCATGTCCTAATAGGTATATATAACAGTGTTGATAAAGGCAAAACACTCGAATCCAGTACCATGGGATCTGTTGAATAGGATGTATCCTTATCATGGAGGCTTACACAGCAAATAAAAATAGTTTATGTATGTGCCGGGTTGGTGTGGCTCAGTGGTTGAGCATCAGCCCATGCACCAAGAGGTCATTGGTTCGATTCCCAATCAGAGCACATGCCTGGGTTTTGGGCCCCATCCCCAATGGGGGGCATGCAGGAGGCAGCTAATCAATGTTCTTGCTCATCGATGTTTCTATCTCTCCCTCTCCCTTCCTCTGTCTCTCTAATAGCAATAAAGAAAAAAAATTTTAATAAAATAAATAAAATTCTTTTTTATTATCTGTATTGTGGAATCTAACTATCCTTTCAAGGATAAAGCCATTAAAAACATTATTATTAGCAACTCAGGCAAAATGTGTTTTTTCTCCTTTGACAGGATTATCTGATCATAACAATGCCTTGGGTAAAGACTACCTTGATTCCATCAAGACACCAGACTTGCTGTAACCACCTTGTGGGAGACGTGGGAAAAGGAGTCGAGAACACAGCGCAGTGAGGTTGTGGCAGGCAGTCACTGCAAAGCCACTAGCAAACGTTGCCCTTCTAGGGGTAGGTCTGGAGAGGCACCCCAAGACTCTGGCCTAAACCGGGTCCTGTTCCACATTCCATCAATAACTTGAATAAAAACCGCGAAGACACATGACCGGATTTTCAGATTAAAAAAACACTGGGGAGTGATCCAACTCCTCTGGGTTCAAAAATGATGACAGGCTAGAGCACTAGGTTGAAAGACACGCACTGAGCGGAGCAGGGTCGAATGTGGAGGCCCGGACCAGACGCCCTGGCACGGGGGCTGGGGGCCCAGGAGGAAGGACGAGGAGCTACAGATGGACCACGCTTGGCTGCCGGGGACACCAGAAAGCCACCACCGCACGTCTGGTCTTCTCAGGACAGAGAGCCTCTAGTTCCTCAGGCCAGCCGCGGGCCCGGTGCTGGGCGACACGCTTCAGGAGCGATGTTAGTAGTTGGAGGGGAGCGAAAGGGCATCGGCAGGAGGACAGGAAGGTCGGAAAACTCAAAGCCCACGAAGGGCATGATGGGTTTCACCAGCGAGTGGACAGTCACGGAGAGACGCTTCCCCACCCAGATTGAAGAGTGGGGGACACTTCCAGGGGGCTGACTTCAGCTCAGCACAATGAAGGGGGAAACGTCACGCATCTGAGTGCGAGATTCTGAGCCCACCGTCTCGTCCCGCCCACGCCAGGGTCCACGCAGGAACCGGGGCTGTGGGAGCCATGAGCCTGCCTTCTCCAGCAGAGGTCCCCCGACCAGCGGGGAGGCTGCACCGGCAGACCCCAGGTCCCCTTTGTTTGTACAAAGGAGGTGGGGAGGGACCCAGGAAAGCCCAGACGGTGCGGGCGGCCCTGGGGAAGTCACGGCCGACTAGCCTGGGAGGAATGGTGTCAGCCTGATGACACACACAGAGGAGGAGAGGGACCCAGGAAGGGAGGGCACGGGAGCAGAAAGGGAAATCAGAAGAGAGAAGGACCAGCAGAGAGAAATACAGGAGAAAGCGGGGAGCAGGTGGAGAGTCAGAGGCCAGAGCGAGAGGTGGGCGCCAGCCTGGGCATCCTGGGCACGGAGGGATCGTGCCCGGCTTCCCCTGACAAGGCGTGTGGGCGTAAGACACGGGCAGGAGACACTGAGGGGTGTGGGATGGGAGTGGCACTGTTTGCTGTGGAAGTCTGTGCCCGGAGTCACCCTGGAGTTATGCCCACGCACCTCAATGTGCTGGGGACTGAGGGGTGCTGGGAGAACTAGAAAATGGGGAAGCCATCCTCCCTGCCAGACCCCCAGATCCCCCCTCCAGCTGGGGAAACAAGAATAGACACATGGAAATTAGCGGACAGCACACTACCCGTCACAGGTGGGAAAGGGCGGCGGAGTCTCTCGTCAGGAAGATCCAAGTTCTAATCCAGATGATGCTGTGTGGCTTCAGGCAAGCTCCTTAACCTCTCTGAGCCTGTTTTCCTCTGGTATGGGGATAAGTGAGACATAGATAGATGTACAAGCCCTGGGTCATTCCCTCCCCCCCTCCCCCTAATAAATGTGAACAGGTCTTAACTCTGAAGCGAGCAAGCCCAGCCCTAAGCGGGAAGGAAAGTCGGAAAGCCGGGACGTCAGGGCGTCTGGGCCGGAGGACAGTCTGGGCCCCGGAGCCATGCTCCTTCACTAGGTGTTGGTTTGGAACCTATCGATGGAGGAGCAGACACATCTTCAAGGCAAGAGGAAAAGGCTGTGGAGCTCAAGTCCGAGCTGGCAGTGGCCTGGGCCCCAGGGAGCTGGCACCCGGGCCACGCGCATGGCCGCCGAGTGCTCACAGGTCCGGGCTAAGGCACACGCGGGGCAGCCGGCAGGCTCAGGAACCTTGGCAGCGGCTGCAGGCTTCGCAGATGGTGGGGAGTTCTGAAGGAGTGCCCAGCACCGTGCACGTGCCCCGAGATGGCCAGGGAACTGCCCGGCTGTGGGCAGAGCTGGCAGAGGGCCTGTCGGCGGCCCCGGCCGCGAGGACAGGCCCCCGGCTGTGCCCTCCAGGCCCCCCGCCTCTAGAGCAGCATTCCTTGGGCTGGCGACCGTGGGGGTGCAGATCTCCTTTTGGGGGCCATCGCTGGCCCGGGCCTCAGCCGCTACACCAGCCTCCAGGAGGAAGAGTATAGAGCCACCCGTGAGTCACTGTGCCCACTTCCTGCCACATGGAACCCGTGGCTGAGTCACTGGCCCCCAAAGGGGAAGACTGGCCACAAGGCCAGAACGCTGGAGCCTGGTGGTGGCAGAGTGGGGGTGCTGCTGCTTCGCGCCTCCGCTGCCCTCTCCCGCCGCCAAGGGGCCTCCAGCAGGACCTGGCGTCCTCCCTGGAGCACCCACCCCGCCACCAGCCGGGCTGGCTCTTTGCTAGTACCCCCCCACCCCCACCCCCCCGCAATAATGACTGAACCATCGCCTTCAAAACAAAACAAACACAAAACCCTAACTTTTCATTCTGCAGTAATTTCCAGTTGGCAGAGAAGTTACAAACATGCTACAAAGAATTCCCGTATACCCTTCAGCCAGATACCCCGAAGTTAACATTGTATCGGGTTTGTGAGCATTTTCTCCCGCTCCCCATTCCCCCAGGCCACTTGACAGGCAGCCAGACACTGCCTCCCCCAGACCTTTAGTGTGTGTCCTAAGAACAAGGGCACGACTTCCAGAGTCAGGGCACAGTGGGCACCCGGGAAGGTCTCGGACGCTCCGGGTCTGTGCGTAGGCCTGGCCGGGGGTCAGCACCCCAAACTCTTTCCTCCTGCCCAGCCTGGGGTGTGGAAGGACCACTCAGCATCTGTGAAGTCGGGGTCATTCATTCTCAGGAGGGTGAACCTCTGACTAACCGGACATGGGAACCCTGCTCCCCGAATCTGTGCACTGATCCCCTGTATTCAGTCTCTTGGAAGACAACCCAGGACACAGCCGTTAGTGGCGACATACTTGGGGCCCCACACTCGTTAGGGAGCCTGTACCCTGCAGTCACCTTGACATTCTTTTTTATTTTATTTCATTTTATGTTTTTATCCTCACCCAAGGACATTTTTTCCATTTTTGTTCAGATAGAATGGGAGGGAGAGAGAGGAAGAGAGAGAAACATCGACGTGAAAGGGACACATCGAGTGGCTGCCTCCTGCACAACCCCAACTGGGGCCGGGGACAAACTGCAACCGAGGTACGAGCCCTTAGTGGGAACCGAACCCGGGTCTCTCTGGACCGCGGGCCGACGCTCTAACCGCTGAGCCAAACCGGCCAGGGCCACCTTGACATTCTTAATAGTCTTCTTTGAATCTGTGTTTTCTAAGTGAAGTCTGATGGACAGTGGAGCGAGAGCGGGGGCTGGAGCCTCGCTCCCGGGGTCCTGCCTCCAGACTTCCAAGGACTGGTCACTGCTCCCTCACAGCGACCCCTTGCCCAGCCCGACGGCTCCCTGCGGCCCTTGCTGCTGCCCTCCTTGGACGGCTGCATTGGGGTCACACTGCATTGGGACCCCAGGGCCTAGTGTCCATCTGTAGGGAGGGACTGGGGAGCACAGCCTTCTGCCACCCTGAGCCAACTGAATGTCATAGCAGCAATACGTTGGAGCCACCCCGGCAGGTACTGTTCCGCCGCCCATTCCACAGATGAGATAACCGAGTCTCAGGTTAACTCGCCTGAGGCGAGCCAGTAATTAACAGTGAGATTCAAAGCCAGTCCTTCCTGCTCTGGAGCCCCAGCTACCCCTCACCCATGATGTGGCTGTTTCTGAGGCCTCTCCTTCGATCCTGCGAGATGGGATCCTGGGGCACGCAGAACGGGGAGTCAGGTCGGGGAGGCCCGCGGAGCGGAGCAGGTGCTGACACTGCGTGGGCCCAGCACAGGCTCTCCTGAGGTGGCCCAGTTCTCCTCTCCACCAGCCCGGGAAAGCAGGTCTGAGTCATCGGAGTCCTTGTCCCTGCCTCCTCACCCATACATCATGCATTCCAGGCCCTGGCTCTCGGCAAAGCCCCGCTAACTTCTTAGCTGGCCGCGCCCTCTTCCCTGAAGCAACTGTTTCAGGCTGGGGAGGCTGTCATTTGATCCGGCTCTCCAGTCTGCACGTTGAGGACCTGGGGTTCCCACAGGGGTCCTGATGGGTTGGACTGGGTGTCTGGGCTTGCTGCGTGAGGTGGAAGCCTTCCTGCTGCCAAGTTCCTATATGGCCCTGGGCCACGAACCTCTCTGGGTCTCTGGAGTGGGGCTGATAACGCAGAAAATAGGGGGAAAAGCCCCAGGGGCACAAGACAGGAGCCTTCTGGAGAGAGCGCTGTTGACTGCGTCTGGCTCTGTGAAGTTCAGCTCATTTCCCCTCCACAAATCTGCCAGCATCCCTACCACAGACGAGAACACAGAGGCTCAGAGAAGTTAAGTAACCTGTCGAAGGCAACACAGCTCGCAAAGCAGAGCCGAGGTCTACCAGGCAGCTGTGCAGAGCGGCCGCCCTTCCCCCTTCCCACCGAGCACTGGCCACTGAGGAGCCGCAAACACTGGCCGCCAGCCCGGGGGCTCCCAGCGTTCAGGGCTGCAGCCATCCCACACCGGCTAACCCCAGGGGAGCAAGGAAACCGACCCCTCCAGATAAACAAAGCACTTCCTCCCCGAGCCCAAAGCCCAGGCCCAGAAGGAGGAGGTGCCGTACACTGTTTATAGAGACAGATGTTTGGGACGGAAAAAGAGAGACAGCCCTCCTCCATCCCCATGGAGACAGAGGAAGTTTGCAACTTGGGCAGAGGCAACTACATCTGAAAAGGAGGAGGGGGAAGAAGGGAGGGAACCAGGTTTGACCCGCCGAAAATGGTTTGACATTTGCAGATGCTGGTGCCTAACAAAGGGGCATTCCCAAGGCAACTGCGGGCGGGCCGATGCCAGCCGGACCTGGCCAGAGCCCAGAGCGACAGAAGCACACAGGACAGGGCGAGGAATACCCAGGAAGGGCAAATAAAGCCAGCAGGCTCTCAGCCCAGGGACCCCAGGGCCCTAAGCAAATTGGGAAGTTGCTCAGGCCCCCTCCGCTCCCCTTCTCTCTCCATTCATCCCTCTTTATTTCTCCCTCCCCTCTCTCCCCATCTGTTCATCCCTCTCTGTCTCCTTCCTCTCTTCTTAGTCTCCCTTCTTGTTTCCTGTCTTCCTCCCTCCCTCCTCCTTTCCCTGCTCACTAGGGGTTCAACCTCACTCCTGCCCTGGCCCAGGGACAATGTCCCCCACCTTCCTGGTGGCGGTTGGCAGAAGGCTCTTGGCGTGGCTGATACCAGAGGGCTGCTTCTTCGGTGAAGGGAGCCCCCTGGGGGGGGCAGGATGGCCACGGTCTCACTCCCCCGGCTGGAAACCCTGCACATGTCAGGCTGCAGTTACAGGGAAGAGAAAGCGAGGAGAGCTCTGGGCCTCCTCTGAGGAACCGCCTCTGGTTCCCTGGGATCCCTCTGCCTGGCTCCCCAGCTTCTGCATCTGCAGCTGCGGCTGGACGTAGCTTCTTCAAGCCTCCGGGTGAGAACTGAGGTCCCTGACGCAATGCCCTCCTCGCAATGCCCCTGAAGTTGGCATGTGCACTGGGGGGTCTATGCTGGGGCTGTCTGACCCACAGGCTGGCTGGCAGACTGACCTCCCCTGGACCCCGCAGCCCCGCACACCAGCTCCCCCATCGGAACCCCGGCTCTCTTCCCAGCTCCATTGGAGGGATGACCCCGTCTCTCTCCTCCTGCTCCCTAGGGTGGGGGGACTTCCGATGAACTCTGCCCGGGTGATGGAACCCTGAAGCCAGGCTGTTCTGTGGGGAAGAGCTAGATGGGAGAGCAGGCTGCAGTGGCTAGGTCCTGGGCCAGTGTCCACAGGTGCAGAGGAGGCCGCCCCTTCCAGCCCCCTCCTCAAGAACCCCTGTGATGCCCCCTGATGGGAAGGCGGACTACAGCTGGGACACATGCTTGTTCGGCCTGGCTGACCCAGGAGCACACCCCAGTTCTCACTGATGCTGGGACAGTGTCAGGGTAATTGTCCTCCTCTGACATGGGGAGATTAACACTTGGCAAGAAGGACTGGGCTGGAGGCTGAGTGGAGGCCGTGGCCAGTGGGGACGCGTCCACAGTCGCAGTGGCTCTGGGATGGGGGCGTGACATGGGAAGTGCTGGTCCATCCCTGCCACGGGCTGCAAAGGACACACTCCTCCAGTTGGGCAGGGACAGCTGCTTGAGGCTTGGTTCCTAGCTGTGCCTGCTGCCTGCTGCCTGCCGCCTGCCGCCTGCCACCAGGCCTGGCTCCAGAGACTCTCCTCCTCCCCTTCCTGCTCCTCACCGCGCTGCAGGAGCGGGAACAGCACCCTCAGCTCTCCCGGCTCCTCCTCCTCCTTCTCCACCTCCACCCCCTGGCCTGGGCTGCCTCCCTCTGCAGGGCCAGGCTCCAAGCCTGGGCTCCAGCCCCTCTCCTCTGGGCCCACACCCGCTGCTCCATCGCCGGGGGAGTCCCATCTCCCTGCCCTCTTGGGCTCTGGAACCAGATGCTCAAGCCCCTGGGTGTCAGTTGCCTCACTCGCTGAATCTTCCAGCCAGGGTCCCACCCTGGCCCTGGCCCACTTCTCCCTCCTCTCTCTGAATTTCCCAAAGCCCCTCCCCTGCATGCCTGCAAGTCACCTGACTGGGCTTCGGGAGCCCAGCCCCACCCAGATTCCCCACCCAACTCTCCACAGCCTCCCTGCACTGAAAACCCCCAGCCGGTCCCAGGCACCCGCCCCAGCCTCTCCGCTCTGGCAACAGAGCTCCTGTAAATATGCACACACCCATGCACGTGCATGCGCCCGGAGCGTGCACGCTCACCTGCACACCTGCACGCGTGCGCACACGCACAGGCCTGCCCACCATGCACGCGCGTCTGAGCTCAGACGTTTGCAAGCATTCTCGTGAATACCTGCACACCCGCGTGCATTGCACCATCAGTGGGTTTCACGCCCGATGCTCCTTCCTCCCAGCCTCCTGCACTGCTCCTTCCTGTCTCTGGACCCCCCCCAGGGGCTGCATTTGTGACTTGGGGTCATCATGAGCTCCCAGGCTCTTTCCTGAAGAGCACCTCACCTCACCTCTCAGGACAGTTGTACTTTCCTGCTCCCCAAAACGAATACTTCAATCCATTTTTACAGCCAAGATTAAAAAAAAGAACCTGCTCGCACTGTCCAGTATCAGTGAATGATTGGGGGGAGGGAGGAGACCCCCCCACACACAAGGCTCAGTTTCTCTGGGAAAGGGACTTTCCTTAGAAGGAACCAAGGCGTCTTGTATCAGCTCTTAACGATTTGGGAAGGGAAGCTCAATAGCTCTTTACTGTAATTCAAACAACTAAATTATTCATCCAGAGTGGCAGACAGAGATTGGACAGCGACCCGGAGAGACAGGGGACCCCAGCCCAGCCCTGTGACCAGGCCTGGGGCGGCCTCCCTCTGCACTTAGAGGGGTCTGGGGAGTAAGAGGCCCTGGGGGTCTCAAGGAGTAGAACAATTTGGGAGGGGTGGCACATGAGGGAGACTGAATCAAGGGCCCTGGCCATGTGGATAGCATGCCCCTGGTCCCCTCAGGGACTTGTCACAGTAGAGGGGTCTCAATGTTCTCTGGCCAGGTGGACCACAGGCCACAACTCTGTCCTGAGAGGCCAGGTTCCCAGGTCTTCCTCCTGCAGCCTGGAACCTGCCCTGCTGTCCTCAGTGGCTGGGGTGGCTGGGGTGGCAGGGGGCACAGCCAGGGTCCTCCCCAAAACTCAGGCCTGGCCTCCTTCCCTCCCACAGGAAGCTCAGGGTGGGGAAGCAGGGAACAGGTGGACATCAGACCTCGCCCTTCAAATTCAAAACACAGAGCCCAGCGCCCCTCCCCTGGCCCCTGCTCCGGACAGGGGAGGGACAGTGGATGACATGCGCCTCCCCAGCTCTCCTGCCCTGCTCGGCCCACTCCCCACTCAGCCCCTCAGCCCACCAGCCCTGTGCCCTGACTGGGAGGAAGGCAGGACAGACAGCTGGGAATGAAGTCCCAGGATCTGTTCTTTTGCCTTTTGGTTGTGGGCTCCGCTTGGCCTGTCCCAGCAGAGGGAGTGGTCAGGGGAGCTCGGAGGGGTGCCGGGCCTTGGCCCTGGTCCGGTAATATCCTCTCGGGTCTCCTTTCCCCTGGTGGGTGCTCCTTAACGCAAATGGAGCGAAGGACGGACGGACGGAGGGACGGACCTGGGCCAGGAAAGAGATCAGTGCAGGACTGCACAGGCCTGGGGACTGGGCGGGGGCAGAGGCCATGGTGGGAGGGGAAAGGCAGGAGAGGGCAGGAAGAGAAGGAGAAGGAAAGGAGGGAGCCTGGAGGGAGCGTCTACTGGAGAAGTACCCTGGGAGGTGGGGGTCAGCGGCCAGGAGGGGGCGGGGCAGAGGGGGAGGGGCAGGGGCAGGGGCGAAGCCTTTTGGAAAGCGGAGGCCTGGGGGCAGCACGTGCTGACTCACCGCCTGCCTCCAATTTTCCCTGCTTCCTGGGGATTCTCATTTTATTTTCGGGAAAGCTGCCCTGTTCCGTGACTAATTTGTTCTAAAACAAACCAAACCCAGGCGATGGGGAGGCTTGGCGGGGACTGAGTCACTCTCTGCCCAGGGGGACCACACCTCAGAGCTGGGCCTGGCCTTCCCCAGTTCCTGGGGCCCCTCAGCCAGGGCCGGAGGTGTCTCCGAAGTGCCTGGGAGAAGCGCTGCTCCCCGACAGGGACACCCTAGGGATCCCAGGCTGCTGACTGCGCTCCACTGCCCGCTGCCTGGGACAGCTCCCGGCAGGAGCCTGCGCGCAGTGTTTGCTGACTGACTGACTGACTGACTGACTGACTGGCTCTGGTCCCTCTTCTCTCCCACCGGCTCCCCCAACCCTTCCTGCCCCGCAGCCCCGCAGCCTGCTGACACAGACAGGGACTTTACCAACAGTTACCCCTCGCCAGAGCCATGGCTGTGCTAACCAGACAGCACTGTCTCAGTCCACAGGACCCCAGGACCCCCACAGCACCCTGCCTGGCCCTCAGGGTCCGCTCCTAACTGCTTTGCCCTCTGGGGTCCCTCCGGGGTATCGGTCCCACGGACCATGTCGGGGGCCAGCCCCCCAGCCACCCTACCAGGCACCCTCCATTTCACAGAAGGAACACAGGTTCAGAGAGGTCCGAGGTCACTGAGCCAGTAAGTAGCAAATGCAAGATTTAAATCCAACCTCCGGCACCCTCGGCACCATAGGGCAGGGTGATATGAACTCCAGTGGGGGTGTTTTCTTCAGCTCCAGGCCCAGAGGGAAGACCACGGACCCAGGTCTCCAAAGTGCAAGACAAGCCTTGGGCATATGGCAAGAAACACAACCCTTCCATTTTTTATCTCATCCTTTAAAATTTCCAATTTTTGTGGGTACATAACCTATAAACCCAGTAACAACGTGCCTATGGTTTGCAAATAAATGAATCCACGCGCTCTGGAACGTTTTCCTGAAAGGGAGAAACTGCCCCCACCCCCCCACCCCCGGCGGCACCCAGGGACTCCCGCCCGGCAGGTGCTCAGACGGCGGACGCTCTGCTCCGTGGGCTCTGCCCCGCGGTCCCGGGCAGCGGGGAGGAGGGTCTTCCCGAGTCAGGGGACAGACCGCCCAGCCGCTCCTGGGCCCGGGCCCACTGTCCCCTCGGCAGGGCGTGGGGCTCCGTCCCCGCCTGGCGCGGCGCCACCTTCCCGGGGCGGCCACGAGGATACCGGGAAGGGAGGCGACTTCGTTTTGCAGCTGCTGACATCCCGCCTCGCGGCTTCCCCGGTGGGTCCCCCGCCCCGGCCGAGCGCCAGCTCCCTCCACCCGCCCAGCCGGGAGGCCTCGCGAGCCTGGCGACGTGCCGGGTCCCCCGGGGCTGGCCCGCGTCCAAGGCGGCCCCGCGGGGGCAGCAGCCGCGGGCGCCCGGGGCCTGGCCCGGCCCTCGGACTAGGCGGCCCGGCTCGGTGCATCGAGCCTCCCGTCGCTCGCTCGGGAGCACGTTTCCAGGAAAGCGCGCGCGGGGCCGCCGATTCCCGACAGCGGGCCGGGAGCGGGCGCGGAGCTGCCGCCGCGGCTGCGTCTCCAGCAGCGATCGATGCGCGCCCGGCGCTCCGCCCGCCTAATGGAGCGAGGGACCGGCCGCCCCCCACACGGGCCCGGGGCTCGACTCCCGACGCCCGGGCGGCTCCCCTAGGCCTTTCTCGGTGGACAAGTCGCTCCTTGCCTGCCTGTAGCAGCGCAGTGAGCATCCACCCCCCCCACCCCCACCCCGAGCTGTGGCAGCAGCGGGTGCAGGGCGCCCGGGACCAGCTGTGACCCCTAGGAAGTCGTGGCTCTTAGGGTCACCCCGCAAATCCGAGCGGAGGCCTCGCTGGCCAGGCCCGCTGACCTGTACTTGAACCAGCCAGCCACCCCCCTTAACCAGAACCATTGGCTCCCACCCCCATGCTCCTACCCCGATTTTTAAAGGGATTCGAGTGATCAGCAGAGTCCCTTGGAATGAACTGCTAGAGTTCAGGGATTTGCTCTAGTTTAGGGGTGGGGCAGCCGATCTGTCTCCCTAAAAGGGAGGTGTCTGCTATGGGGGGCCGGAGTGAAGGGCTGGGAGAGGTGGCCTGGGTCCTGTGATCAGCCAGGCTTGGGGAATTGCCCAAGAGGGGCTTCATCGCAGCTCACAACCCCCCACTCTGGATCTGGGAGCTGGTGGGGGGACAGAGGTGGGAGGAGAGAGAGGAGAGAGAGAAGGAGTGGGCAGGGAAGAAAACCAAGCTTTTCTTAGCTCCTGGCAGGTGGAGGGCTGCAGGGCCTCCCCCTCCCTGGGTCAGCTTGGGGCCCAGGCCCTGCCTTGGGAACTGCCTGTGTGAGCCCTGGGACGCCTGAAGAGGGGTCCTGGTGGGGGGCCAGGGGCAGGGACAGGGCAGGAGCCACCAGCCTGCTCCTCCTGCTCAGGGCCTCCCCTCCCCATGATGGCTGTCTGCTCTCCTAGGGTGGGGCAAGGAGGCCCAGTCCTGGGAGGAAACCGGGACCTGGGCACCCATGCCCTCAACTGCCTCAGCTCCCTGGGCTCAGGGGCCGCCTCACCTGGGGTGGAGCTGGAGGGGAGATTCCAGGACGCGGACCTCGGCAGGATCTGAGGTTGGGGCTGGGAAAGTCTGGGGGTGTCTGGACAGCACAGTAAAAGGTGTCGCTGTGGACTGTGAATTCACCTAGTGGGTGTCTGAAGTGGCAGACGGGGGACTTGAGTCCTTCACGCTGTTGGCTGCCCGGCAGTGTTGACTGAGAGGGACCCAGGGCTCAGGCCAGAGGGTCTGGCCTTCCAAGGAGCTGCCCTGCTCCGAAGTCCAAGGAGGGCTACCTCCTGCCCCAAGCCTTCATTCCTGTCTCCACCCCATTCATTCATTCATTCATCCAGTCATGAAGTCATGAAGTCATCGTCTCTCACACCTGTGATGAGTGTGCCAGGCGGCCAGACAGCAGCTAACCCCAGAAATACTATGAAAGGGCTCCGAGGGGTGCAGGGAGAGCCCCTGTTACCCGAGGGGAGAGAGAAGCCCCTAAGCCAAGGGGAGAGAGAAGCCCCTAAGCTAGCCTTTGGCACCAGAAAGAAACTATTTTCTTGGAAAATGGTATTAAGATAACTATATATATTTGCATTTATCTTCAGATAGAGTGGGAGGGAGGGGGAGGAGAAAGAGAGAGAGAGAAACATCGATGTGAGAGAGACATGTTGACTGGCTGCCACCCACACGACCCCAACCAGGGCCAGAGACAAACTGCAACCGAGGTACATGCCCTTGTCGGGAACCGAACCCGGGTCTCTCTGGTCCGCAGGCCAACGCTCTAACTGCTGAGCCAAACTGGCCAGGGCTTAGGATAACTATAGATTCGTGTGCAGTTGTAAGAAATGGTATAGAAAGATCTCGAGGACACTTTGCCGTTGCCCCGGTGGGGACATTTCAGAACTTCAGGGCAACACCACGGCCAGCACTCGCTCTGCTAACCCTGCTCAGATCGCCCCGGTTTGACCTGTATCCCTGTGGGTGGGTCTGATTTCTGTGTCTGTCACTGTGTTGGTTCGGGTTATGCCACCACAGTCCGGAGGCTCAGCAGTTTCACCACCTCAAGGATCCCTCACATTACCCTTGATAGTCACACCCACCTCCCCCTACCCTGCACCCCCAGTCCCCCCAGCCTCCCATCCCTGTCGCAGCCAGAGGGAGTTTTGACCAACAGGTAGGAGGTCTTTGCTCTCCCCCGCCCATCCCTGGTGGCCTGTGTTTGTGAGAGCCTCAGTGTCCCCTCAAGGGCAGGGACTTCAGTCTCAGATGTTTCTCACCCTAGGCCGGCCCACGACCTGGCCCGCAGCATGTGTTTGCCAGGGGAGAGGACCACATATCAATCTGTGACCTAGGGGACAAACTTGCCCAGAATAGCATGTATAGTATGCTGTGGTTTGTGGGGGAAGAAAGTGCCTGTGTGCTCGTGTGTGCATATGTGCACACGTGTGCATGTGTGCACATACACATTTGTATATGCATGAAATAGACCTGGGAGGATACACTCAAAGACCACCTGTAACCTTGGTTGCTTCTGGATGGGGAAGTAGGCTGGAGAATGGGGATGTATTAGTTTCCTGTGTCTGTATGACAAATCAGTGGCTTTAAATGACACAAAGTTGCCAACTTACAGCCTGGCTGGTGTGGCTCAGTGGTTGAGCATGGACCCATGCACCAGGAGGTTGCTGGTTCGATTTCTGATTCCCCAGGGCACATGCCCGGGTTGTGGGCCAAACCCCCAGTGGAGGGCATGCAGGAGGGGGTTCTCATCGATGTTTCTCTTTCTCTCTCCCTCTCTCTTCCTCTCGCTCTAGAATCAAGAAAGGAAAAAATATTCTTTTTTTTTTTTTTTTTTTTAAAGAGGTTTGCAGGGATCTGAAGCATATCTGGTTTTATTTTTATTTTATTTTATTTTATCCTCACTCGAGGACATTTTTCCATTTTTTGTTCAGGTAGAGTGGGATGGAGAGAGAGGAACAGAGAGAGAGAGAGAAACATCGATGTGAAAGGAACACATCAAGTGGCTGCCACCCGCACAACTGACCAGGGCCGGGGACAAACTGCAACCGAGGTACGCGCCCTTAGCGGGAACCGAACCTGGGTCTCTCAGGACCGCAGGCCGACGCTCTAACCGCTGAACCAAACTGGCCAGGGCGGAAAAAATATTCTTAAAAAAATAGTTGCTAGCCCTGGCCGGTTTGGCTCAGTGGTTAGATCGTAGGCCTGCGGTCTGGAGAGACCCGGGTTCGGTTCCCGCTAAGGGCACGTACCTCGGTTGCAGTTTGTCCCCTGCCCTGGTTGGGTCGTGTGGGTGGCAGCCACTCGATGTGTCCCTTTCACATCGATGTTTCTCTCTCTCTTTCTTCCTCCCACTCTATCTCAACAAAATATTGAAAATGTCCTCGGGTGAGGATTAAAAAAAAAAAAAAAAAAGTTGCTAACTTACAGTCTGGAGGTCAGAAGTCTAAAATGAGTCTACAGAGCTGCTCCCTTATGGAGTCTCTAGGAGAAATCTGTTTCCTGACAGTTTCCAGCTTCTAGAGGCTGCCTATATTCCTTGGCTTGGCTCATGGCCCCTTTATTATAAGCTGAATGTCTGGGTCCCCCCAAATTAATTGGTTGAAGCCCTGACCCCCAGTGTGAGGGGATCTGGAGTTGGGGCCCTCATGATTGGATTAGTGTCCTTATAAGAAACATCACGAGCCCTGGCCAGTTTGGCTCAGCGGTTAGAGTGTCGGCCTGCGGTCCAGAGTCCTGGGTTCGGTTCCCGCTAAGAGCACGTACCTCAGTTGTAGTTTGTCCCCGGCCCTGGTTGGTCGTGTGGGTGGCAGCCAGTAGATGTGTCCCTTTCACATCAATGACTCTCTCTCTCTCTCTCTCTCTCTTGTCCTCCCTCTCTCCCTCCCCCTCCCCTTTTACCTGAAGGTAAATGCAAAATTGTCCTCGGGTAAGGATAAAAATAAATAAACAAATGCCCGAGCATCAACCCATGCACCAAGAGGTCGCAGGTTCGATTCCCGGTCAGGCCCAGTCCCCAGTGGGGGACATGCAGAAAGTGGCCAATTGATGTTCTCTCTCATAGATGTTTCTATCTCTTTCTCTTTCTCCCTTCCTCTCTCTCTAAAATCAATAAAGAAAAAAATCAAGCCCTGGCCGGTTTGGCTCAGCGGTTAGAGCGTCGGCCTGCGGTCCAGAGAGACCCGGGTTCGGTTCCCGCTAAGAGCACGTACCTCGGTTGCAGTTTGTCCCCGGCCCTGGTTGGTCGTGCGGGTGGCAACCATTCGATGTGTCCCTTTCACGCCGATATTTCTCTCTCTCTCTCCCTCCCACTCTATCGACCAAAAAACAAAAAAAATGTCCTTGGATGAGGATTAAAAAAAAGAAGAAGAAAAAAATTAAAACAAGAAATAAAATAAAATAAAAGTCTTTCTGCAATCTTTTAAAAAAGAGACCCCAGAAGGCTCCCGCGTGCTCCCTGGCGCGCCCTCGTGCAGACGGTGGGAGGGGCCGGCCGGCTGCAAGCCCAGCAGTGGGCTTTGACCAGGACCGTGCGGCCGCACTGCCCCTGGATCTTGGGCCCGCAGCCTCCAGATCGGCGGGAGACACGTTCCTGTTGTTTCAGACCCAGTCCCTAGTCGATGGCACTTTATGAGGACAGCCCCAGCTGACTAAGACGCCCTTCCTCCCTCTTCGCAGTCAACAGGTATCTGACCTCCTGCCTCCCTCTGATAAGGACCCTTGTAATTACATTTAGGCTTCACCCGGATGACCCAGGATAACCTCCCGTGTCAAGGTCCTTAATTTAATCACACCTGCAAAGTCCCTTTGGCCAAATGAGATAACATTATCACAGGCTCTAGGGATGGCCATGTGGACATCTTCGGGGACCCAGTATTCAGCCAACCACAGAGAGCGGTGACATTTCTCAGTCAACCCTTTCATACCTGCACTTTGAACCACAGAATATATGACCTATTCAAAACAGAATTCCAGTGAAACCAACAAAGGGGACAGGGGCTGGGGCCACAGGGGCGCAGGACGGGGGCGGGGGGACCCCAGGGAAGCAGACGTGACCGCCCAGAGCCTCAGTCCTTCCCTGGTGGATGGTTGGGGACATTTCCTTCCCCCCAGGCTGCTGTGAGGATCAAAGCACCAAACAAAAGTCACCCCAAATGTACCCCAAACAGTAAGGGAAGAGGCGCAGAAGCTGCCTGCTGTGCCCCCCCACCCCGCACGGAGGGAGCAGCCCCCCGCGCCCTCTCCGCCAAGCTGTGCCTTTGTGGTGCTTCTCCTGGTCGTTCCCTGCCCCTTGGGGAAGGCGGCGGGCTCTGGGACGGCACAGCCTCCCACACACCTGGGATTTCCTCTCTGCTCCGGTCCCATCGGTGGCCCCGGAGGCTCGGGAGTCAGCATGGCCCTGGAATCAGGTGGAACTGGCTTGGGACCCAGTTCTGTGCCCACACTGGCCACCCATTGCCCTGGCCAACCCAGCATCTTGGTTGTGGTGACTCACTGATGACGCTGACACCCCCCCCCCGGGTGGCCCAGGCAGATCCCGCACACCCTCCCGCCTGGCCACTGAGACCAGACCCCAGCAGGCCCGAGCCTGCTCCCCGGCTTCTCTCTCCGGGAGCTGCCGGAGCCAGTGGGCCCAGGCCCAGCTCACCTGCGTGTTTCGTCACGTGTGCAATAACATAACCCTGTCACGGTGGGCCGCCACGGCCAGGCCTCTGCCACAGCTTGCAGAGGGGAAACTGAGGCTCAGAGGTCCCAGGGCAAGTGGGGTAGAGACGGGGAGGAAGCCGCCCTAACACCCATCGTCCACCGAGGCTCCTGCATCCAGGGCTCCTCTTTGGGCTGAGCTGGGGGCCAGGCGAGGAAAGGGGAAGGGGAACAGCCTGGGGGAGTCAGTGCAGGAAGCAGCTGGTCTGGGGGCTGAGGCGGGAGGCGGGCCACCTGAGAGCCTGCTGGCTGCCCGCCTGCCCCCGCGGATCTGGGCAGCTCGGGCACAGGCTGCCTGGAACATCGGGCTGTCTTTGATCGGGACGCTTCCCAGTGGGGGGGGCAGGCACCCCAGAGCCGGCTGGGCTCGGGGCCCTGGAGAAGACCTCTGTGCTTCCAGAGGAGGGTCTGGCAAGAATGCCGAGAACCAGACCTGAGCAAGGAAGAAAGCTGTAGACTGGATTCCAGAGGGCAAAACGGATCTAGATCATCTCCGGCTCAGGGGATTAGGCGGACCTAACGTGTCCCCCCAAATAAGAGAGTTCCAGAAGCCAGACGAGGAGCCCTCGGGACTGATAGGGGAGGGGGCAGCTCCCTGGGCTCCCCGCCTGGGCTGAGCCCCACGGGGAGTATTCTCACTCCCCCCTTGCTGGCTGTGAGACATGGGCTCGCTTGCCCACTTCACCCCTCCCGGAGGACACTGCTCAGGGCTGCCCACATGACCTCATTTGAACACAAGAACTAGGAGGTTGGGACCAGTACAGACCCCATTTCATAGATGAGAGGGCTCCAGTCACGTGCCCAGGTCCTCCCTGCTCAGTGCCAGGATTGAAATCCAGGCATCTCGCAACAGCCAAAAGTGGGGGCAACCCAAATGTCTATCCACAGATGATGGGTAAACACCATGTGGTCCGTCCAGGCAGTGGAATACTATTCACTCATAAAAAAGGAATGAAATCCTGCCCTGCTGGTGTGGCTCAGTGGTTGAGCATCAACCCATGCACCAGGAGGTCGCTGGTTCGATTCCCAGTCAGGACACATGCCCAGGTTGTGGACCTGATCCCCAGTGGGGGGCATGCAGGAGGCAGCCAATCGATGTTCTCTCTCATCGATGTTTCTGTCTCTCTCTCCCTCTCCCTTCCTCTTTCTCTAAAATCAATAAGGAAAAAACATTTTTTTAAAAAAAGGAATGAAATTTCTGACACTTACTACGACAGGGATGATGACCCTTGAAGACATCACGCTAAGTGAAATAAACCGAATAAAAAGACAAATGCTCTATGATTCCACTTGTGTGAGGGACCCAGAGCAGGCAAATCCATAGAGACAGGAAGCGGAACGGTGGGTGCCAGGGCTGGGGGCGGGAGATGGAGGGTGAGCGTTTCCTGGGGACAGAGTGTCACTCTGGGACGATGAAGAAGTTCCGGAGACGGCTGGGGGTGACGGCCGCACGATAGTCAATGTGCTGAATGTCCCGGAACTGGGACCATGGCTCCCGGGAGCTTGTACGTATGTGTATTTCACCACAATGGAAAAGATTAAGTAAGAAAAAAAATCCCAGTTAAGAAAAAAAACTCATCTTTATGGCACAACCATCAAAATGCATGCGACCAGGCTGCCGAGCCCACAGTCCCTGGCAGGGGTGCCAATTCACTGGACTATAGGAGCCCAGCCCCCAGGGCCTCAGGGCAGCCTGGACAAACTCACGGGCAGCTGCCCCGCAGGGACAGGCAGCTATGGTCAGGCAGCCAGACCCACGCGGCCCTGCCATGGTCCACAGGGCACACTTCGCCCTCAGGTACCCCCATAGGGAGGATGGAGCACCCCCATACATGCCGGGGTTCTGGGGCAAACGCAGACATATGACCCTGGTCTCAACGCACCTACACCTGTGTGCATACGCGTGCATACACACACACACACACACACACACACACACAGGTCCTGTCACCCAGGTCACCTGAGCTCCCAGGATTGCACAGGGGAGAGGTGATCCTTGTCCCCCCAGAAGCCCATGTCCCCTCACAGCATGGTGCCCAACCCCCACCCACCCATCTCAGTCTCTGGCCTAAACAAAGCTCAGGTGCCCCTACACGGGCAGCATGGCGCCCAGGCAGGGCGGGCCGGGCTGGGACCAGCGCAGAGACTGCCTGGAAACAGGAGGCCAGAGAATGCAGTGGGCAGCTTGGCAGGGAGACAGCCGGAGCCGGAGCCGCTGGGCTTCCAGGAACAGCCGGCCCTGCCCTGACCTCGCCCACCGCCCGGGGGCTCGGCCAATGATGAGCAGGTCCTGGGCTCCAGCCCCAGAGGCACCCAGCCTGACACAGCAGCTGCGGGGCCTCCCGGTCGCCACCCGCAGCCCCAGCGACAACAGGGCGGGAACTGGACCCCTGTCCTCTCAGGGTCCCAGCCGTGCCGGGAAGGGGTATCTTTAGCTTCCCTTCCTGGAAGCCCACTGGCTCCCGTCCACCATGCCCAGCAGCACTGCCTGCACACCCAGGCCACCTCCTCCTCCAGTGCTGTGTCCCTAGAAGGGGAAAGGTCACCCCAGAAAGGCCGACCTGGCTAGCTCGTTGCCCACCTGGCTCAGGACCCAGGCCCAGCCTGAACATGAGGCTGCCAACCCCTTCCTCCCCTTTCCTTGCCGCCCCCAGGCTCCTCGTGAACCTGCTCCCGGGGTGCTGGCCACATACCCCCGCCTGCTGCACGGGGTGCTGGCCACATACCCCCGCCTGCTGCACGGGGTGCTGGCCACATACCCCCGCCTGCTGCATGGGGTGCTGGCCCACATACCCCCGCCTTTGACTGAGGACTCACAGCGTCTGTCAGCGAGCTCCGTGGCTGGAGCAGGAGACTGAGGCTCAGAGGGGGATGGGAGTGGTCGGGGGCACAGAGCAGGCGGCAGACAGCGGACAAGACCAGGGCCGCCCCTGCACCGTGTGCTTCCCCGGCAGCAGGTTGAGTCATGACCTGAACAGCTGTTCATGAAATGACATGGGTGGGGGGGCGGCGGAAGGGCCCGCTGGGTGCAGTGTAGGGGATGCGACCGAGAAGGTCGAGTCTGGAAGAGAGGGGAGCACGGCTGGGACGCAGGGGGCTGCTGGGAGCAGCCAGAGAAGGACCCATGTCCCAGAGGGAATCGGCAGCCACCTGTGAGGCTTCTCCTGGGAGGAGGGCCCAGGGCAGGAGAGGTGAGAAGGAGCTGAGTCAGCACAGGGTGGGCGAGGACAGGCCGGCGGCCCCGGGGCCCCGGAAGGGGGTGAGGGTGTAGTGAGCCCCTGGACCGGGAATGAAACTGGTCCGGCCAGGCCTGCCCTCACTTCCTGGCCCAGAGATGACGCCGGGCAGAGGTTGTTAAGCCAGGACTATGGACACCCTCCATGTGCAGGACTGGGATGAGGGAAGGTTGAGAGTCGGCTGTCTGTCCCCTAGGGCTTATAGTTTTTGGAGGTGGGATGGAGACATGGCAGACAGACAAGAAGAGAAACTGAGCCCCAATGAGCTGCGAGGCAGGGAGAGCGCGGGGCCTGCCGGGAGAGTACCCACAAAGTGTGGCAAAGGTGAGCAGGTGGGAGGAGGCTGCCTCGCAGGGTGAGCACAGCGTCCACGCAGACACGTGGCCACAGACTCGGGCGGTGCTTGGAACGGCACAGAAACAGGGGTGGGGAGGGAGGGGAGCGGTGCCACTGTCAGGCCCGTGACCTCAGCCGCAAGTGACAAACAGACTCATACCAGAAACTCACTCGTTGTTGACGCAACAAAAACATCCAGAGAGTAGGGATTCCAGAGATGGTTGGTAGCTCAAGGAGGCTGGAAAGGATCCAAGTTCTTTCTGTCCTTCCATGCCACCAATTTAAGGTGACCAATGGTCCTGTTGCCCAGGACTTTACCAGCTTTAGTGCTCAAAGCCCTGCTCCCTGGGAAATCAGATTCGGATTTTCAGTCACCCTAGCGTTGAAGATATGGCTCCTCATGGGCACAAAAGAGCTGCCATAGCTCTAAGCATCACACCCTCATGTGACAGTGCACTGAGCAAGAGGAAATGGATTGGGCCCGTGTGGCTCAGTGGTTGAGCATTGTCCCATGGACTGAGAGGTCCTGGTTTGATTCTGGGTCAGGACACGTGCCTGGTTGCAGGCTCGATCCCCAGTAGGGGGCGTGCAGGAGGCAGGCGATCAATGTTGGTCTCTCACATTGATGTTTCTACCTCTCCAAAAAAATCAATAAAAACATTTTTTTGAAAAGAAAAAATGAGCCCTGGCCGATTTGGCTCAGGGGTGAGAGCATCGGCCTGCGGACCAGAGAGTCCCGGGTTCGGTTCCCGTAAGGGCGCGTAACTTGGTTGCAGTTTGTCCTCGGCCCCGGTTGGGGTCCTGTGGGTGGCAACCAGTTGATGTGTCTCTTGTATCGATGTTTCTCTCTCTCTCTTCCTCCCACTCTTCTCTCCGCTCTGATGATGCAAAAATGTCCTTGGGTGAGGATAAAAAAACAAAAGAGGAAATGGGGTGCAAGCAGAACAGGTTTCTCCTTGAACTTCTCAGAAGCCCTCAGAGCCCTTCCCCTTACATTGCACTGGCAGTCCTGGGGGGCATGGTCACCCCCAAATTTCAGTTGTCCCACGGGAGCTTGGTTCCAGGTCCCCCTGCGAATACGCGTCCCCTGTATGAAATGGTGTGGGTCAGTGCACACATCGAGTCCTCTGAACCCACGGACTCGCAGCAGGTATTTATTGAAAACATCCTCCTATAAGAGGACCGTGCGGTTCAAGTTCGTGTGGCTCAAGGGTCAATGTCCTCCACGCCTGTTTCAAACACCATCAAAGCAAATAGACTGGGGAAGCAACCTCCGTTGGTCACTGGTGGCCAGGTGCCACATACGGGACAGCCAGGTTTCTTGTAAACCACCTGCTCAGCCGGGCAAGCAGCACCTCGCAGGACAGCCGACACCTAAGACGTGGGGTGTTGGCCTGGGAGCCCCGCCGGGACCCTCGACCGGCTGGTTCCTGGGCTCGCCTCCCCGTTCCACAGGCGAGACCCGTCTCTGAGGCCGGACCTGGGGCCGGCCAGCAGAGCCCAGGTGGCGGTCATCACCCACATCTCACAGCCGGCGCCCAGTGCCCGGGTGACTTGGAAGCCTCGCAGGGTCCAGTTTTCGGTGGCCCCACATTCCCTGCTGTGTCTCGCTTCAGAAGAGCTCCTTCCCCAGCCTTCCGGGGGGCCTGCCTCCCTGTTTGTAGTTCATGTCCCCGCCTGCCTCCTGGACCACCCTTCCGGTCACTCATTGACCCCTCGAAAGCCTCCATCCCTGGGAGCGCCCTGGGGACCTGTCCTGCCCTCCCTCCACCCATCAGTACCATCCCGCCTCCCGGGAGGGTGCCCAGGAGGGCTGCGTCAGGGGCCGGGAGACCCTCAGGAAGGGAGATGCTGCAGAGGCGAGGCAGTGGTGGCCAGAGCAAGGCTCTGACGAGGGTGTTCCCGCAGTGACAGCGGAGAATTCTGGGGTCGGGACTTTGCGCACCTTGAGTTCGAAACCAAGTCTAGAAAGGCCAGAAGAGTTAAGCGGCAGATCCCGGGTTAATATTAGTAGCACTCTCTTGAGACGGAATGTTCCAGAAGTCAAGCGGCTGCCTCCCCAGCAGTGGGGTTCCTGTGGCTGGAAGTCGGCAAAACACAAGTTCAACACCTCGCCCCGGGCCTTGCTGGCGCAGGTGACGGTGGAGCGGCCTGGAAAGGCTCCTGCACCTGAGGGCAGCCGGTGAGAGGCCGCTGGCTGCCGGGGCTGCTCCCTCCTCCGCAGGCTCACCCCCACGCCCACAGGTGCCCTTGCGCAGTGCCAGGGCAGGTGCCCCTGGGACCACAGCCACAGGAAGGGACAGTGTCCCCCTGCTAACGCGAAGGGCCAGGCGCTGCGGCCCCGGACCCCTCTGTCCGAGCCGGGTACTGCCGGGGCTGAGATGCTCAGGCTGGGGGACGGCCAGGGCGCACCCCTGCGGCTGGCCCCGGGGAGAGTGAATCTGGGGGAGGGTGGCAGAGGTCAGTCTTGGGGGACTGTCACAGGGCCCTGGAGGACATCGGTAGCAGCCCAGTGTCCACGTGAGAGGGACTTTGCAGCCCTGGCCTGTGCGGCTCAGCGGTTAGAGCGTCGGCCTGCGGACCAGAGGCCCGGGTTCAGTTCCCGCTAAGGCGTGCCTCGGTTGCTGTTCGTCCCAGGCCCTGGTTGGGTCGTGTGGGTGGCAGCCACTCGATGTGTCTCTCTCACATGGTATCTCTCTCTCTCTTCCTCCCTCTCTACTCCTGCTCTATCTGAAGATAAATGCAAAAATGTCCTCAGATGAGGATAAAGAAGTTTTTTTTATAAAAGAGGTGCTTAATAACTGGTTGTTGGGTGGACACATGAGAGAAAGAGAAAGGAGGAGGAAGGAGGAAGGGAGGGAAGGAAATGGAGGGAAGGGGGAGGGAAGGAGGGAGGGAAGGGAATGGAGGGAAGGAGGGAGGGAAGGAAGGAGGGAGGGAGTGAAGGAGGAGGGAAGGGGAGGGAGGGAGGGAAGGGGGAGGGAGGGAGTGAAGAAGGGAGGGGGAGGGAGGGAGGGAGGGAAGGAGGGAGGGAAGGAAGGGGTGGGAAGGGGAGGGAGG